>NW_021318618.1:11695511-11795803 GCF_001605985.2 Dendrobium catenatum | reverse complement strand
GTAGAAGTAGAAACATAACAATTTTAATTCCAAATAATCATTCGCTATTACAAGAGAAAAGACCCATATATATAGGTCTCAAGCATACATGAATAAATAAAGACTAAATTGCCCTCAGGGCCCCAACATAACTCAACTCAACATAAGGGTACAATAGGAAAACATAAAAATAAACTGCATAAACAACTAGAAAAATAAGCTCTGAATCGTGGCCATCGATCGGTGATGCTTCCGGCTATACACATGTTTGGACTTTGGATCGATGTCCTCATCATGGATCCTCCTCTCCAATTGAAGATCCACTTGTATCTTGCCTTTTCTATCATAAAACTTTCAATAAAAAAAATGTTCGTGAGTGTTCTATCATGATTTTCTTGTCGTTTGTTTTCTAAAATTGTTGAAATCAGATTTCAGCCAAGGCTTTTCCTAAATTTCTGCAAGCACTTCCTATCAAGCTACTCCAACCTTTTCGCATATATGTTTGTTTTGCATTCTAACTCTACAAGTAAAGCCACTCATCCACCTAAGCATCCTCATCTCGGCAGAACTTAACTTAATATTAAGCTTCTATTTTGACAACATTCTGCGCCACAAAGCATTACAAGTCTCACCACCACCTTAGTATAATATCAATGGTGGGTGGTAGTTAAATTATGCCTCAATAAAGAAAATTGTAAGCCTCGGCCAAACCACCGAGGCTTAAACCTCAAGGTGTCCAAGCTACGCCTCGAATCTACACGCCGCAAGCGTCTTTTTAAACCATGGTGAAAACGAGTCCAGTCGGGCAGTCAAGCTAGACTCGCCTAAGATACAATCGACTTGAACACGAGCTCGAGCTCGAGTTCAACTTAAGCTCAGAGCTCAAACTCAAAATTGGCTCGCATATGTTACAATCGATTCAAATTTGGCTCATTAGCTCGAAGTCGAATGAGTTGTTCAAACTCAACTCATTTTTAGGCTCATTTTGAAGAAAGTTATATGCAAAGTCAAAGGAAATTTTTTCTTGAAAAAATCATACAAGCGAAAGTATCAACGTTAGCCATAATTTGAGAGGTTGATGCAACCAAAATTTAGGGGAAACTAAGATTGCATATAAAATTGCCGTCTTCCTTTCAAAACAACTTTAACAAACAAAAACTTATACGACAAACACAATCTTAGAACATAAAAATTAAAAGGAACAACAACACAATTTAAGCACGACACAACAACAACCTTCAAATACGACTAAATATTTTAAAAGTTTGAGAAGAAAGATACAAATGGGGTGGAAACTTGCGGAGAGAAGAAATAGATAAGAAGCCCGAGACGAAGTCAAATAGAGGAGAAGAAGAAGTGGATAAAGCTCGCAAGCTATCCAAGAAGAAAAAAACCCTCAGGTTTTAGTTCCAAAAATCCTCACATAATCTTCCTAAAACAGTCACAAAACAACCCCTATTTATAGGTGAAGAGAGGGAGCTAAACAACCCAAACAGCCGCCCATACCATCCAATCAGCAAAGGGGAGGCAGAAAGCCAACAGGAAGCCGAATGGAGCAGCACACAGAAGGCCAGTGGGACACAGCCAACGAACAGCCAACGCCAGGGGGAAGAAACCGGGCAGACAGAGGAAACGAAGGGCCAAAACAAGGGGGGATGAACTCGGCTAGCAGCCATAATGAGCTGAAAAAGGCAACAAAACTCAGCAGCTAACATAACTAGGCAGCAAATCAAACCCTCTCTCTCTCTCTCTCTCTCTCTCTCTCTCTTTGCCTACATCAGAGGTACAGCTAAGTGAAAAAAAAAAAAAGACCATTCAGGATGCAATTTGGTACAAAATTTAAGCAACTAGATTACTGGATGGCACCATCAACCAATTATTTTAAAAAAGCAAAAGACCAATAAGGCTCAAAACAGGATTAAAGCAAGAAAAATAAACGATCTATAGATTTTAAACTAGCAAAAGAAAAATTAACCAAGTTTATTTAAGGATTTGGCTCAACAAGTATAAGATTTAATGATAAACCCACACCGAAAAACAACCACCAAACATATAGAAAGGGGAAATAATGGCATAGAAATATCTAAACAAGAAAGCTATCAAACATCTCTAAAATATATAGAAAGGGGCAACCACTCGGAAAATTCTAGCCATAAAGAATACTAACCTACTATATGCATTGATTGTTACTTCAGAGCTTATAGTGAAAAACCAAGAAAATGGTATAAATTCATTACGTTTTACTAGATGTTTTCCACTTGGTTGTCAAAATACCGGCTCATGTTTCCCGTCAACGACGCCTTCGCAGATCCTGGTGGTTTCCACTAAGGAAACCTTCCCTCTAGCCATCGCAGCCATTGTAATACGGGCATCCGATGGTGGACGTTAATCAAAGAAAGAGACGAAGATCGATGGCCGAGATCCCTACATTTTATCTTAGTTTATTATTGTATTTTTTATTTAATTATGCATTTTTCATTTTTACCCTTACTTAAGGATCTTGTCTTATGTAAGCCCAAGGGGCAAAATTGTCTTTTAGTTTCTTTTAAGGTCTATATATAGAAGCTCATGCTCTTGTATTAGACGATGATGGATTATTATATAAAAAAAAAATTATGCACTCTCTTTGGGGAGAACTTTGGTGAGATCCCTATGGATGGGAATCGTAGTATCCACCGGTCGCAAGATGTGTCTGGGCTCGCGGTTGAAGTCCCTTGGTGAAGGGCAGCATATCACCCGTCAGCCACAGGAGATGTCCAGGCTCACGATTTTATCTTTCTTTCCCTACACACTTCTTTTCTCCTTCTACCTTGACCGCTGGTCATACCCCCTCCATAGCCGCAGGCCAAGCTTCTTGATGTGGACATCGATCAGAGGTTCAAGCATGTGTATCGCCGGAGACAGCGCAGATCGACGGCCACGATTCAGAGTTTATATTTCTAGATATTTATGCATTTTCTTCTTTTATTTATTGGAGTTTCCTATTGTACCCTTAGTATGAGCTGAGTCATGATTGTAGCCCTGAGGGCAATTTAGTCTTTGTGTTTTTCTTTTTATGTTGGGGCCTATATATATAGGTCATTCTAGTTGTAATGGAACTAATGAAGATTTGAATGAAATTTATGTTTTATTTCTACTTCTTCTTGCATGAGAGCTTGAGAAGGGAGAGAGCTCAAGGTGAGCAAATCGCAAGGCCCACCAGTCGTTGGAAGAGTCCGCGGCTCGTGGTTAAATTACCCCATCTTCTCGTTCGTGCTTCCTCCAACCACTTCCCCCTCCACCACAAGAATATTCATCCAAATTCTTGTTGCCGCCTCCTCCTTGGAAGCCCGCCGCCCACCACCTCACGGCACCAGCCGCCCCCCCTTGCCGGCAACTTCCTTTCCCACTCACCACACAACCATCTATCCGAAATTTTCAAATTTGAAATTTGAATTTCAAATTTCAAATTCTTTCCTAATTCGGAATTCCAAATTTGGAAAGTTTTCATGACAAATTCCAATTTCAATTTAATTTAAATTGGACTTTTTAATTATTGTGCCACGTCATCAATCCAAATTGGAAGCCACATCCCACTAATTCCCCTCTCCCCCTCTCACCTTGCCGCCGGCCCCATGAGGGTTTTCTCCCCCAACCGATTGCTCCATTAATGCCCCAATTAATTCATTAATGTCTCCTTAATTTGAAATCAATTTTCAAATTAATCTCCCTCTCTTTCACTTAAAATCCTGAAATTAATTTCAGGTTTTGAATTAGAAACCCCCTCCCTCCTCTAATGAGCCGCCGGCCCCCCTCTTCATGGATCCCATTAAATGCCCATTAATCCCCCTTAATTCTCATTGAGATTTGAAATTATTTTCAAATCGCTTCCCTCCAAATTAACTAAAAATCTGATATTAGCTTCAGATTTTAGTAACTCTCTTCCTTCCCTCATCTAATCTAGAATCCCTCTCCCAACTCACCCGCCCCCTCTCTCCCCACCTTGGTCGACCACTCCCCTTTCCCTACCTTGGTGAATTTCGGAGGCTCACAACACTTGAAGCAAGAGAAGAAGAAGACGACGCCCATCACCCTCACTTCGATGTTGAATGGCGGATCCCGAACTTGAGTGGGGTCTTGTATTCAACGCCGACGGAAGTATCAACATCCTAAGATCTCCGTGCTTTGACAAGGGATTTGAAGACGAGACCACCGTTGAAGAATATTTGGAGAGAGTCGTCCCGATTCTTGCGAGCATCGTCGACCGACGATTTTTAAACTACAATTGGAGCATCGACAGTCGAGA
Organism: Dendrobium catenatum; assembly: GCF_001605985.2. NCBI lineage: Eukaryota > Viridiplantae > Streptophyta > Magnoliopsida > Asparagales > Orchidaceae > Dendrobium > Dendrobium catenatum. The sequence continues at coordinate 11,791,539 of NW_021318618.1, read as the reverse complement.
TTTTCCCCCACCCAACCCGCCGGCTACACCCTCCTCAAAACCCCCACCGCTGGCCCACTCTCCAAGTTCCCTTGATTCCAATTTCATTTCATCATCATTACTTTCCTAAATTAGCTCCTATCTTATTTGGAAAGTTTCCGAATTCAAATTCAAATGAATTTGAATTTTAAATTCTTTCCTAAATAACCTACATCTATTTTAGGAAATCCTTCAATCATATTAAATCTGAAATTAGTTCAGATTTAACACTCTAATCTCCCATTAATGCATATGTGGACACCTTTTCTTTTTCCTCCTCATTAGGCTGGCCCCTTTCTCTCCCCTATTTTAATTATTTCCTTCATTGTTAAGGAATTCAATTAGGGAAATAATTAACCACCTATTTATCCTTCACTCCATCGAATTTGAATTTCAAAAACTTTCCAAAATTAAAACAACCCTATTTTAGAAACTCACCCAATCTCAATCCCCTTGCCTCCAAAATTCAAACATCCCATCATTACTTTCCTTTCTACACAACTTCTTTTGGAAAGCTTTGATTTTAATTATTCAATCAATTTTGAATTTTGAAATACCTCCTAAAATAGACAACCTATTTTAGAAAAGTCCTTAAATCAAGTCCAAATCAATTTCAATTTGGATTTTATTTAAATCCTTTTCCTTAATTAAAGGTCCTTGATTAGGCAAGCTTTAAACTCACCCCCCCCCAACCCTATGCCACCTCACCAAGCCGCCGGCCCCCTCCTCCCATCTCTCTCTCTCTCTCTCTCTCTCTCTCTCTCTCTCTCTCTCTCTCTCCCCCCTCTCCTCTTTGTTCTCTCCTAGATTGGTTTCCCTCCAAATTTAATGCTTTCAATCAAAAAAGGAGAAGGCAGACGCATATTCGAAAAAAAGGAGTGGATTGGATGGTTTAGAAATGTGGAACTGCTTAATGTATTCATCTAGTTCGGTTGTATGAGAGTCAATTTGGTTCTTACATGAAATAATGAATCTATTCTAGCCAAGCTTGATAAGTACTCAAGCCGATAGCTCGAGCTCAATTAACAAACGATCTTTGGTGTGGACTCAAACTCAAGCTCATGGCTAGACGAGTTTGACTAGTAAACTCGTTAGCGAGTCGAGTTCAAGCCAGCTATCAGGCCGGCTTGGCTCAATTACAACCCTAATACTGATGCATCAAATGTGTTCAACAAAATTGCATCAAATCACTACAAAAGAATTAAATATGATAAAGTTAACAAAGTTAGTTGATAACCACTATTTTTATATGATACTATTACCTAGCACAAAAATATTAATTTGGTACCTTCTTTGATGCTTCGGCAAGAACAACATGAAATTCTTGGAAGCATTTCATCCCTAGAGCTCCATATAGAATTGTAATTTTGTTGCTGATACGTGAACCCAAATATATGTGATCAAAGTCAAAAAGTTCCGGCTGCTCCAGAGTGTCTGCATCACTGATTATACGATGTTGTTGTTTTCATGAGCAAAAACAGTCTAATTAAACAAATTATCTTCAAAGAAGACATGATGAAAAAATCAATAAAACCTAAAAATATGCATATTACTTACAGATCAGTTGATGTATCAAGCCATGAAAGAAGCTCGGGAACATTAAATAATAGCACGCTACCAGTATCCACCCAGCAGCAACTCTCTCCAGATTTCAGCGGGTTTGTTGTGTAAGAGTGATCTACCTTTAGATCATCTGAAGGAGACCCTGCTGTTATAGAGTTAACTTCATCATCAACAGGAAAAGAAGATAATGAATCCTCTGCGAGTTGCCTGTATAGAGCCAGCCTTGGAGATGCTGACCGAAGAGTCAGAGAAAATTCAAAAATTGACCCCAAGTGATCACTTAAAAGTGAATGTCCATCATTCATGATAATCTCTAAACAACATCGAGCTGTTGAACAGTTTGAAGCTCTGTCTGGTTGCAGCCACAGTTCAGAGAACTCCCAGAACAGATCTTTCCATTCTTTAGAAAGCAACTCTCTGTACGAAGATGGCACTATGTTCAGATTTCGAAAATATGCTTTGTTGAAACGCATCAAAAATTCTGATAAAGCACATCCTCTTCAGGTGAAAAAACTAAGCTTCGAGGATAATTATTTAGGTAGACAGATAAATTTTAAAAAGAGGGCAAAAGCTTGCTCAAAAGGTTAGTGGAAAACATGGCAGCAAATATTTGTCATGGATATTTCTACAATGGCCCAACTGGAGCTTTAATAAATCGACTGGGACTTCAAAAGCAGTCACTGATTTGATTAATGGAAAGCTGTTTTTTTCCTCAAAACTCGTTTCCAATCTAAATCGCCAAATTAACAGCCATACAAGGGTCCCAAGGGGGGCAAGTACCACAGAAATAGCATAGTCAAAGCTGCCAATTTGACACTCCATAGGGTAGCACATAATCCATATCCTAAGAAATACATGAAGGCGCCAGACTAATTCTTGTGAACTGGGTTAAGCACTCCTACTATGGCGGAACAGAAACCACAGGAATAACAGTGTGTAACAGCAGGAAACTCCCACAGGTGAAAAAGATAAGCAGCATAAATTTAGCATAGGAATTAGCAACTAGCTTGGTTGAATCCCCCAATAAAGAACCATGAGTTCAAAGTTTCCAAGAGTAACTTCAGCAAACTCATCAAAGTAGAGTCCTAACAAATGGCATACATAGACTTTTCAATAGAATTGGTACAAATTTTGTGATAAATATAACATCAGCGCCTAAAAATTTGCATCCTTCTGAAAATAAGTAGTAGCCCTTGAAATATTATTTTTATGGAAAATAAAATCTTATAATACTAACCTCTAATTAATATGCCACGAATGGAAATGAGTGTAATACCTAAATTTTGAAGAGAAAATTTTTCTCCTAAAAAATTATACCCTATTTTTTACACATCCCAAAAATTATCAAAACTATTTTTATAAAATTTATATTTCATTTTAATCATGTAATATATAGAAGTGCATATAAATAAATAAGTATATTAGTATTTTATAATTAATATCTTAATTAAACAAATTTGCCTATAGTAATTAATTTTACTGTTCACCTGCATGATATACTGTAGCAAATCAGCAATTAGCCCAAAGTAGTGACCTGCAAATGTCGGTTAAACTAGGGACAGCTGTAAGGGAGAATTACTTAGGTGTAATACTTAAAATATATATAAAATTAGCTAATAACAAACCATCCATACTTATCTTTTCCATCCCAATTCCATAACAGCAGATGGAAGCTCGGGAAATGATATAAGAGGGAGGCTCGGTAGGAAAAACAGAGAGATTGTTGTATAACATACTATTTTAATACTATCCACATAAAATGCCCTTTAATATGATTAAAACAATTCTGGAATTCAAATTAAATTAAAAATTAGTAACAATTATTTTTGCCCTATAGTACACATCATTTAATCAAGAAGTCTAACCAAAAAAATAAATGCTCTTGGCGTGTAAATCATATATATAAACAATCATATTTCCTTTGTCAAAAGCCAAAGCCAAAATGTTTCTATTTTCATGTAATATAAACCAATATATGTTTCTTTTTTTTCTTTTTTTTTTCTTTTTTTAAGAATACTTAACAAATGAAAAAACTGGAAGAAAAAAACAGTTAAAAAACAAAGCAACAAGATTATCCAGCAATTTCCCTAGCTTTGTTTGACTTGTATTTTCAGTTTCACTAGAAAGATAACTTATTTGGTTTCCTTTTACAATTACTAAAACTATTGGTTGTTAGATGATATCATCTATCCAAAATGTTTATAATATAAATAAGTAAAATTTCTTGAATTGTAATCCCATAACATAAATGATGTGTTCTATATCAAATATGTTTCTTTTTAAAAGGACAGAAACAACAACAAAAAATATGGCCATCTAAGGCGGCTTAGCGTTGGAAATGTGCTATGAAAAGTTTAAAGAACACACCATACATATGTTTTCAAAATAGCAATAAGGCTGTTTCTTGAAAATAATAATAAATGGCTGGCTGAACCAAACAAGAAGCATAAACACTTAACAGACATGTTTGTTATCATCTTTAGTTTTTTTTTTTTTTTTTTAATAGATAGCTCAAAATTTTTTAAATAGATAGCTCAAAACAAATATAACAGTATCCAAACAAGGATTTGATCTGATCCTTTCTTGTTCAAAGACACAATTTCAGACTTGCTTATCATTTTTCAAAACAAGAAAGCATCTTTCAGTTTTTTGTCACTATTATTTCCTTCAAGCGAGGCTATATTTTCGTTTGCTTCATATTGCAAGACAATCCACTAAGTACCAACTTCTCAAGAATAGCATTACTACTGAGAAATATTGATAAATATGGAAAAATATTGCTTCGCGCGTAAAGCTCTATAGTCAAACGTCTAAAAAGCATTTGACATTCAAAAAAAAAAAATAATGACAGTTAAGAGCAATGCTCCATAAATAGGTTGGTTGAAGAGCCTCATCAGGTTTCTACAGGTTATGACCATATTTACATTTGTCTAGCTTTGCAAATTTCAACTGAAGTAACAAGGTAAAACAATTCACCAAACTCAAAAAACACGCACAATTTAACCTAAGAAACTCACCCGGCTTCCAACAACAAGGAAGTTCCGGGCCACTTAGCCCGCAGAGAGACCTGCACGTTCTTAGGACGGCGGCCTTCCATAGAATACGAAGGACCTCCAAATGCTAGAAAGAGCAAGGAGATCAGGCATAGCGCGGAAACCCTAGATCGGCAACAAATATCCATACTCGAAAAACGTCTCGTGCCTACAACAATAACAGAGTTTCTCACGGGATCATTGGCTAATGGCTATCATGGAGATCAAAGATTTTCCGATCCGCCCCCTTTCCCCGATTAGACTGAGAAAGGCAGAGAGTAAGTTCGCCGCTAGAAGAGCCGAGGAGTGGACTCTGCCGAGACCAGGTGACCGCCTCAAAGTTCGTCAAAAATTTGTGTTTTTAATTTAAATATTACTGAGTCGCACTTTGAGAATGGCGCATTGGATGTTCAATATATATATAGAACTCGATGAACTAGGCCAATATGAATTTCATATTTTATTCCTATCTTATCAGTCCGACTGACCCGAGCTAGAGGTCTAGTCCATATGTGAAAATTTTGAATTCACAAGAGATCAAAAGTTTTAGAGCGGATTCACTTTGCAATATCACATTCACTTTTGATCTTCGACATCCATTGTTCACTTTCATCTTCAGCATTCCAACTGGTTCATTGTTCAACTATATTGAGACACTAAGTTCATCATCCACCAACAAAATTAATTTGGTATTTTGTTCGGTTTATCTTGAGAGAGGTACATTTTTGGCTTATCTCTCAAAATGGGGTTTAACGTTTAGAGTTTTTAGGGTTTAGGGTATTTGCTTGTCTTTTCATTAGTTAGCATGTTACTTTCCAAAAATGAGAAATTATTATTGTGTATCTTTTTTTTTTTTAATTGTGTATTTACTTTGTATTCAATAGTATCAAGAGTCTTCCATTTCCAAACTTATGTTACACAGTTTTCAAATTTTTTTATGAGTTGATTTTGTTCATTTTGTGTATTTTTTTTTACTGTGTATTAATTGCGTATCAACTACGTATTAATTGTGTATTCACTAGTATCAGCTATCTTCCATTTTCAAATTTATGTTGCACAGTTTTCAAATTTATATGAGTTATTTTTGTTCACTTTATGTATCTTTTTTTAACTGCATATTAATTGCATATTTTATTATGTATTTACTGTGTCTTCACTATGTATTTTCCTCTGATGTCTACATATGTATGTTTGACCTAAAACTTATCACTGTTATGCATCAAGTTTTAGAACTAGCGACTCTTTTATCGTGACAATAAACAAAGATGTCGAAGACACTTTGAAGAGATTAAATATCTAGCAATTTCTGAAGTTCCCAACGTTCCAACAGAATGCTTCACTGATATTCGAGCTGCTCAAATTCTGAGATATTCCTCAACAATATTTTATCATCAAGAGCCATGATATAAAGTTCACCTCATATGAAGTTGTTGTGATGCCCCAAAATTTAATTTGAAAGAATTATTATTTTAATATGTTTTGATGTTTATTACTGATAGAAGATATTATATATGGGCAATCTAATTTGAAAGAATTATTTATTTATCTTTTAAATTAGATTATGAGGCATCACAGTTGCTCTGCTTACAAGATTGTCAAACAAAGGTGTTGAGATCTACAGGCATAAGGAGCCCCTTACAAGATATAGATCAATAGATATTAAGAATGAAATGAAAGAAATCAATAGATCAATTGGCATTTTCATTATGCTAAAGATATTTATCATAATTTTGTTGTCGATTTTATTTTTGTCCTTTAATAACTATAAAATCCCAAGTTAGCTTCTTACTATTACAAATAATATATATGAGTTATCATCTATTAAATAGGCTGGTCCGACCATAAGAGATTTCTTAGTTAATGAGTTTAGTACAATTGTCAAGAACTTTGCTATGCATAGTCACTTGGTTATATAAATAGTTTGGTACCTCTTTTAACTTGAATGTTAAGACCATCTAAGTATTATTCTAATTATTAATTCATTTTGCCAATTTATTAGTTAATATTATATTTGATCTTATACATTTTTTAATTCTTGGAGCACTTTTCAATAAATGCCACTAAGTAACCTAACTTAAGACTCTGTTTCCTTTGATGGGGCAATATAGAAATATTTTATAATTCCCAAAAGGCCTCTAATTTATTCCGTACACTAAAGAAAAGGCAGGTGTGCATGCATATTTATCCTATAGCACATTTCAATTAAAGCCCATATGATTGGAGATTTGCTAACAATGAAATAATTTATGTGCGAATTTTTGATACCCTCCAAGGAGTAACTCAGGAGGAAGCATACATCCTGCTAGATGATAGCACTGTCATCCATGACTTCCAAATAGCAATCCCCCATCAATCTCCTTAACAAATTCTCTCTCCAACAACACGAAAAGAATTCCCCACCCACACCCCTCATTCTCCTCAGCAATTCCCCCCTCATTCTCCCCAACAAGCCCCTCATTCTCCTAAGTAATTAAAGATCGAGATTAGGTTGAAGTGTAAGAGAATTTGCTAAGAACACTTCGTACAGTATACATAAATATGTTAAATGACCCAGTTGATGCACTTCCTCTTATCGACATCAATAAGGGAGCACCACTTCCTCTTGTTGACATCAAGAATGAAGCCCAAATGATCCAATTCATCTTTATGTCGTTAAAAAGGGGGAAGCCTACCTGATACAATTCCTCATTTTGTCGACATCAAGGAGGAAGTCCTAAATGATTTAGTTCCTGAGGATGAGGATGATTGTTATGGATATAACATAAAGCGTAAAGAAAAAGGAGGGATTGAAAAGAAAATCTCATCAAGACACCATTCATAACTCTTAACAACATCAATAAAAAGAGATCAGAACCCTCAGCTGCCCCAACTGATCCAATTTTAGTGGTTAAGTTTCAAGTAGTTGCTAGACTTGTAAGCAAAATAATACAATTGAATGGTATGAAGATGTTATGTATAGAGAAACAAATATTTTTTTATGAATGTTTTAAAAAAGATATTGACAAGTAAGTTTTATTGTATATGTATTGCATATTTGTCGCATATTTACTGCATATTTATTATGTATTAATTGAATATTTATTGTGTATTCACTGTGTATTTAATGCTTATTCACTATGTATTAACTATGTATTTAATGCTCGTTGACTTTGGTTGCAGGGCTGACAAAAATTTTGCTTATGGAAATGTCATAATAAGTAGAGTTGATGTTGATGAAATTATAACAAAATAATACCTCGATAATAATCATATGGATGCCTTAGATCTACCATTATTTGAGAAGAATAAACCTACCCATGACATTTAAAAACTCTTTTTATACATCTCATCAATGCATTGGGTTAGTACTCACATAATAAATAATTTTTATATAATATTATTTGCTCATGCATTAGTTATGTCTTTATTAACTTATTATAAGGATACAAGCAATATAATCAGAATAGTCATCTATATGGCGAATATGTCAATAAGATTTCGGTGAGGACGTGTAATCTTCTTCTTCAACAATCATCCACAATCGACATGTATAGTAGGGGTGTCAATTTCGGGTCATGGGTCGGGTTCGGGTCGAACCCAGAACTGACCTGGGTTCAAACGTGTCGACCCTAATCCGACCCGGGTAGATAAACAGGTCAGAAATCCAAATCCGGACCCGACCCGGTGGGTTGCCGGGTTGACCCGACCAGACACTGTACCCGAAATGGGTCCGGGCTGCAGCAGACGGTGCGGGGGCAAGCGGGGCAGATTCACGGGCAAGCAGGGCAGCGCAGGCAGTTCAAGTTAAATGGGTTCGTGGGTTGACGTACCCGACAACCTGCCGAGTCAACCCGAACCCGACCCGTTTTTCAAACGGGTCGAATCCGAGAACCAGACCCTTAAATCGAGTCGGGTCCAACCTGAATTTTTTGGGTCGGGTTTTCGTGTTGTGTCAAATATTGACACCCCTAATATATAGTATGGTAGAGAGGCTTAAAGAAAATGTTTGGGAATTTTATTTCTTCTAAATTTTTCAAAAATGCATTATCTCTTAATTTCCTAAGCTTTCTCTGTATAAATTTGAATATGTTATAGATTTAATCATTATAAAGGATTTGATATAATTATATTGCATTATAAATAAAGTAATGAAAAATATCATATATCTGATATAATAACTCTACGTAATACCCTACTGATCCACTAATTAGGAGTCATGAGGAGCTGAATATTGATTGAGAGTTATACGGAGTCGGGGTGAATGATTCATGTGATTCAAGGGGAGTTATAAGAAGTACATTGATTAAAAGTTATAAGAGGTGACTGATTGTGAGTCATAAGTGTATGAGCAAGATATTCTTAAGATATACTCATTCAATATATGAATACTGATACTAATACTACTACGAACACTGTACTTATATTGTGACTGACACAAATACGATTTATTGTCATAAATAATATTTAATGTTATTGATTATGATGTTAGTATTGCTACTTGCATTAGTATTATTAACCGTTATTGATACTGTGATTGATGATATAATGGATTAAGATGTGATGAACTATAGAATGATAAATTGATTTAGATAATGAACTATAGAATGATAAATTAATATATATAATCAATGTAGACATTGATGCATATATTTATTATATGAGTTAGAAGATATTATTCTCTTTTATTTTGTATTGATTTCAGTTGTAAGATTTTTGTTACTTGTTGGGATATGTGCTCATTATATGATTTTACATGTTTTTAGGAAAGGTAAGGATCCTATGATATGAGATTCCAGATAAGACAAAAATGTAATAATGTTTATTTTTACTGTTCATTAGTAAGCTATAATTAAATGATTAAAATGAAAGATAGATGTAATTCTTCCAATATAAATTCTGGAATGTGACACACTCTTTTTCTTCCTTTCCAAAATTTCCTTTATTCTAAATTTCCTTTTATTTCTCTCCCAATTTCCTTCTTTTGACTTTGACTTTAAGGGAGACATTGATCCTTTCTTAGGTTTAAATCACAGAAGGATTTTATATAAAAATGAAAAAAAAAAATGGCAAATATACATTCCTTCTCCATCTTTTCTTCTTAGCATGACTTTCTCTCGGCTATTGGTTTCATTCACTCATTTGATTTCATTAGAGTGGGCGAATCAGAGTTATCTCTCATGATGAGTCACTTCTTTTCACTCCCACACTTTTTTTCTCACTCAATTTCATGATTCGGTTCCGCTAGGTATGCTCATGCCCATACTCGACACGTTGTTTTGCCTGCTCGACTCGTCTGGTTCTCCCAACAATGCATTAGGGCCGACTCAACTGAGCCATCCAAGCCCGGATCAATTTAACTAACTAAGCCTAGTTCTTACACATGGTTAGGTGAATGAGTTTCTCTCTTTGGCACCCAAAATTCTAAAAAATTCATTTTGATTTATAGTCTAAATTTTCATATCATTTTCTTCTATTTTCTTTACTCACATTCAACAAACCAAGCTTTCATCATTGAACAAAAAATTCAATGATAACTCCTATGGTTTATACCCTCAAAGTTACATATCATCTCCCTCACCACTTAAGCCCAAACTCAAATGGTGATCACTATAGCCATTAAATATATAGGACCCAAAATCGTAATTCCTATCATTTACTTAACCCAGTTGGATGACTTAACATCTCTCTTTGGACACCCAAAAGTCCCAAGAACCCCTCTTGGTTTATAGACCAAATCTTCATATCATCCCCTTGTATTTGCTTCATTCACATTAAACAAATCAAAGTTGCAAATCATCTTCCTCATCTATTGAGACAATTAATTTGCGACTCATCATGCTCTCAAGTATAGAAATCCAAATCCTAGCTTCTTCTATTTTCTTAGGCCAAATTAAGCAAACGAATCTCTCTATTTGAAAGAAAAAAAAGTTCAAGTAGACCTCCTAATTTGTAGTCTCAAAATTACAAGACTTCCCTCACTTCTATGGGCTCCAAAAGCCTTGGAAGATTTCCAACCTTAGCCCAAAAGCTATAGATCTTTTCTCTTTTCCTCCAACCTCTAAGTTATAGGAAGTTTCCCTCTCCTTAGCTCCAATAGCAGAATAGAATCCTCCAATCCTTTAGCTCCAAAACTTTAGATCTTTCATTCTTATCTATTTTGATCCCCAATCAAATAGATGATCTCTCTACTTAGACCTAAACTCTAAGTATCCTGTCATTTAACAAAGTGATTTATCCTCTTATAAAATTTAGAAATATAATATTTAGATGTCTTTTAGGAGCCTCTTTCTGTTGAAACTCACTTGTCCTATTAAGCAAATTTCATAAAGTCATAAGTTAAACTTTTAGGCATGTCAATCTTACCATATTAGGCAGAAATTTATCTCTTATCCAAATAGTAAGAGAATCTCTAAAATACCTTAAATTCAATTAGGTTCCTCTTGATATAATAATAAATCATTTCACCTAAAAAGATGGAATGCATATATCATTGGACATTAAGATTCCATAAACAGCATGCTTGCTACAAAGCGAGCAGTAACTACTCTATGGATTCTTCATAACCCTTTTAAATATGAAATAATTAAAAATCAAATAAAAATTTTAAGGCATAAATAACTTGAAGTTAAACTACCCCCATATTAAAAGTAAACATCTCTATGCAATAAAAAAATAAGATATTACTTGTAGTTTGACATACCATTGAACCAACTCACATTTAGGTGCATATCCCTAAGTATGCTAGGATTTATGAGTTTTCTGTTGTGTACATATGGTTGATGTTTTGATGTGATACTTTGGATTGTCTATATATTATAAGCACTTACCATTAAGTGGATATGATAGAGATGTATTGTCATGCCTGTAAACTAATTTGAAAGAATTATTCTTTTATCTTTTAATTTATATAACTAAAGCTATCTGGCTTCTTTTATCTGTATATAAATACTAGTGGAAATAAAACTATTAATCAATACATGAATATATACATTTGTATTATTTTCCTAAAAATTATGTACACTACTCATGATCTATACAATAATAATATATCTATCCTGCTATAAGTATAAAAAATAGCTAAAATAATAATAACATGAATATGAAGGATCCTAATTAAAATATGGGTTATTACTTGTATATATTTTTTGTTCAAATGGCCTTATCAAAGAGGGGATAAAAATAAGTCATAATTATAAAATTATTGCTTATATGTGTTGCTTAAAAACTCCCCAAGGAGGCATGGTTAATAGAATAAAAATAAGGCTTAGCACTTCAAGTGTCAAACAACTCAAGGATTTTGTTTTTCCATATAAACTGCTTCCTAATCCCTTCTTATTTTGTATGTTTGAGTCTTTTTTATTTTTTTAAAAATATATTTAATTGACTTATGAAGTATTATTTGGATATGTGGGATATAGTTATATGAGAGATGAATCAGAAGGATGAACCTACCTTAATCCATCTAGGAGCCAAAGCTTGAAGATGTTATAGGTCGAGTCTGTAATTTTTCTCGATTTTTTTAAGGTATGCAACTTAGTTGCCACTTTTATAGTTTTCTCATAATTATAATAATTTGGATATTACTTTACTTTCCTACATTGGTTGATTTATATATACACCAATATATTTTAATTGTTTACGAGTTTGCATTAAAAATACATATTTTTTTCCTAGGTTTGTTTACTTATTTTTACTTGGGGATGGCCTGGACATGTGTTATATGATAGACTCTTACAATAAAATTAAGATTTCTATCTATTAACATATAAATAATCTAAAATCAATCATAGGATAACCAATTTTTAAATAAAAGAAAATTATACGGCTCACCGTAATGAGCCAAGTTTTTAAAAATAAAATGAAATGCATGACTAATGTGTCTCATATAGAAAGCCCTCATATAAGGATTAAGGATTATATAAAAAAAAGATATCTTTAGTGAGTCAGCATATGTATACCTACATAATCAAACCTCTTGGCATAAAATTATAGTTGTAAGTCTTATCTTCTAAATCAGAACAACATCTCTAACATTTATATGCATTGAAACCAAACCTCATAGTTTTAAAAACATTTAGGTGGGCTTAGCTGACAGCCATTTTCAAGTAAGGTTGTAAATTCAGAGATCGGACTGACTTATGCCTCATGTGAGATATACATTTGTAAGTCTCTTGCACTCTATTAGACTTAGGTTTGATGCTCTACCCCTTAGTAGTCCTTATTTAATTTTAGGATATGAGGTTGTTGTCAACTCTAGTCACCTCATAAGCCCTCACATTCTAGGTATTTCTTTAGTATTTATTATTAGAATTTAAGCCCAATATTTTAAATCAAATTGATCAACTTAAATAAAAATCTAATTTTAAAATGTAAAGCCAAATATATAATAGTTTAAGCACTTCTGAGTTTCTCAGAATCAAGTGCTCCTATATTTTCCTCTTTCTCGCTCTCATTCTTAAAATTTGATTTAAAGTTTATCACATCACCCTTAAATTTATTATAAAAATATATACATAAAAAAAAAAAAACATCACCCTTAAATTTTCCAAAGACTAAATCTTTGAACAAAAAATTTTCAAGCTTAAAAATCAAAATATTAGCCAATATTTTAATGACTCTAAATAAACAACTAGTTTAATCAAAATTATTTTCAAGTAATAAATACTTAGAGATATAATTAACCATAGGAGCTAGCCCTATGTGAAACATGTACTTAAGAATAAAATAAACCCTATTTGTAAGAATCGGTCTAGCGGTTGGTTCAATTAAACCGGCTTTATTTATCAGATGGGCAAAGCGAGACAAATAAGCATGATCCAACGAGCGAAGGGAATGTGAGTACTCTTATTTTTTAGTTACAATAATAATATTTGTTTCACCTACATATGATACATCAAATATTGTTATTATTTAATTGTTTATTATTAATGTTATATGAATTAATGCTATATGAATTTTCTTTATCAAAGATAATTGATCATGGTAAACTAGAAGACTTGAATTTAATATAATAGAGATATAATTCATCCTATGTCCTAATAGTTATGATATAGATCAATATGAAATAATTTGAGAAGATAAATGATATGATGAAAATAGAATACTTGCATATGCATGTTGACTGATGAATCATACCTCCTTATGGTACTGGTTATGAACACAATGTACTTGTGCACATTGATAGAAAATGTTATGAAAAAGAAAAAGAAAATAGAAAATAAGTACTTTCATTGATACTATTTTAAATAATGGCTCCTGTGATGGTTGCATTATTTATGAGAAATGATAATGATATGTCTAAAGATATGTTTAATGATATATGCATATTATTGAAAATCTTGAAATGAAATTATTTTATGTTTGAAAAATGATCATGCATATTATTCCAACTTGGAGTTACTAGAGTTTAATTAGAAGCATGAATTACTAGCCGAGTTCTTTATGACTCACTATTCCAATTGAAAAATGATTACATGTATAATTCAAGTAACTTAAATGAGTAAAATATGTGAAAATTTATATCATAGATGTGGCACACCGAAAGAAAAGAATTTAAATGATTTTATTTCAATTTATTTCAAATTTGAGGTTTTAGTGACTTTTTCTGCTTATTGAAAATAATTAGTTAGTAATTGAAAATTTAGTCAACCGTCCGACCATCTATTCCCGCCTCGCGAATTTGAGTTTCCGGACCAGGCCATGATACTATTCAACTAAATATTGAATAGGAAAAAATCTCTATTAAAATATAAATTATGAATTTTGTTATTAAGTCTATAACGAAATAATTTTTTTGCCCTTCGGAATAATATATAATTTTATATGCCGCACTCAATTATAAAATATCTCAATCAATTGATGATGACAAAATTTCTCCAACAATTATCACCTTAAATTCTATTTTGCACACGCACAAAAAACACACATATATAAATCGAGCGGATTCGAGCTCCGTCTACTTCCATCCCCCTGCAAGCCACAAAATCTGCCTGTTGGCTGTAGTGACTTCCAATCTAACAACAACTTCACCATTATGGTATTAGTTAGGAATGCAATGTACCCGTACACGTTAATGAAAAATGTTATGGAAAAGGAAAAGAAAATAGAAAATGAGTACTTTCATTGATACTATTTAAACAATGTCTCCTGCGACGGTTGTATTATTTATGAGAAAGAAAAATTATATGATTAAATATATGTATAATGATATATGCATATTATTGAAAGTCTCGAAAAGAAATTATTTTATGTTTGAAAAATGATCATGTATATTGTACATGCATATTGCTCCAACTTTGAGTTATTAGAGTTTAATTAGAACCATGAATTACTCGTTGATTTCTTTATGACTTACTATTCCAATTGAAAAATGATTACATTTATAATTCAATTAACTTAAATGAGTAAAATATGTGAAAATATGTATCATACGTGTGGCGCACCGAATTTAAATGATTTTATTTCAATTTATTTCAAATTTGAGGTTTTAGTAGCTCTTTCTACTTATTGAAAATAATTAGTTAGTAATTGAAAATTTAGTCAACCGTCCAACCATCTATTCCCACCTCGCTAATTTGAGTCTCCAGACCAGGTCGTGATACTATTCAACTAAATATTAAATAGGAAAAAATCTCTATTAAAATATAAATTATGAATTTTGTTATTGAGTCTATAACGAAATAAATTTTTTTTGTCCTTCAGAATAATATATAATTTTATATGCCGCACTCGATTATAAAATATCCCAATCGATTGATGATGACAAAATTTCTCCAACAATTATCAACTTAAATTCTATTTTGCACGCACACAAACACACACATAAAAATCCAGCCAATTCGAGCTCCATCTGCTTCCATCTCCATTGCAAGCCACAAAATCTGCCTGGTGGCTGTAGTGACTTCCAATCCATCAACAACTTCACCGTCGAAGGAGACGAAGAAGCTTACTACAAGTGAAGCTAAACCCTAAACGAAGAATTTGCGAGGAGGAGAAGCAAATCGTAGGCAAGCTACAGCATTAGGAAGAGCATAAACAGGCTAAAGAGAAACTATAAAAATAGATAGATAATGAGAGAGTACAAAACGATCACATCTGTAGCAAAATTATTTTTTATCGGTTTATCCTATCTAATTTTCTTATTTTGTTTATTTTTTTTACCAAAGTATTAATAGATAATTTATTAACAATTAATTATATCAAAGAGAACCAACTAATTAGATAATTAAAAAAAAAAAATCAGTTTCTCTTATAATATGTAGTGGTGATTGACATTCACATATTATTCGATTAGAAATTAGAAGTTAAATATTTTTTTTGAGTTTTATTAGCTTAATAATTAAATAATTAATTATTATATCTACTATTATTGCTACCAAAACAGAATATCGTAGGACACATAGGCTAATTTTAATCAAAAGGGATCTTTTGAGAAATCACAAGTATCTATAAGAAAACTCTAACCAGAATATTAAATTCTAATAAGAGATCCAAATCAAGAGTTAGAACTCAATAAATACAGTAATAGCTTAAGATATCATCAAACATCTTCACATTAAATTGTAACATAACCTCAGATTTAGGGTTAAAAGCATCCAAATACCTTATTGAGAGCCATTACATTGGCTCTGGGAACTGGGAAAGCAATCCTATATGATGGTATTATACCTGACTCCTCGCTAAAAATAATGGCGTCCAGGTCATTTTAGAGTCTTGAGAGCCTCAATTGCTGCTTGAGCAAAGGCCGAATATACTCATGGTAGCCATCAGGCACAACAGAGTCGTTGAGAGGTTCCTTCCATGCCTCCTCATATAGCTTTGGGTAAACGTTGCCATCGTAACGTCCAAGAGCAGAGCTCAAGTAATGGTCAGTGTAGTTAAATGCATCCACAAGAGATACAGCATTTGGCCGAACCTGTAAGGTATCAGGAAAGATGGAGATTAAGGTCTTTATCTAAGGAATTGGGATAGAGAAATTTTGGTTTATAGGACGGGTCCACTGAATTTAGTTTAAGATGAACATGTTAGACCGGTCCAGACGGAACCGGCTTACGGGCGAACAACGGAGTTTTTTCCTTCATGTTGCAGATGCCGCACGAGCCGCAAGAGCTGACGGAGCTTTTTAGGAAGGATTTTTGAGGGATTTGGGAGGGAAATTTGAGTGTAGGGACTGTTTAGGGATTTTCTTTTGATTTGTATGCATTAAATACTTTGTTTTCCCAGGGTTAGGGCATATTGAATTTGGCTGAAATTTGAGATCTCTTAGATTTTAGGTTTCCTTTGGGCTCTAGCGGCGTATAGAGATTTGGGAGAGAAAGATCCTCCTCTCGAAGAGAGGATCAATTGTATCTTGGTATTTTCCGTTTCATTTCATCAAATATTACAAATTATCTACTGTTTTCCTATTTTTGAATGGGGTTTTGTGGTCGCTGTTTTTCGAAGATTGATAAGAAATACTTGAGATCTTCTAGTGTTTCCTATCAGAACACAATAAATGACTATTCAACGAGAATTTATATTTTACTCATTTCAAATCCAACACAGCCGGCCAAAATTTTGATAGACACAATTTGTTTCTATTGGTAAAGAATGGTAACCTGGGTGTATAAAGCTCGAAGTTGCTCATTTGCAAGGGCACCTTGCGTAGGATTGATGCAGTTGGTTGTGAGGAAATCACCAAGATGCTTGTGAAGAAGAGAGAGCGCATATATGTTGCAGAGGATCTGGAGCTGCTCCTTAATTCCTTGTCCTTCCATGTCTTGCTGCACCTTATCAATGAACCTAGAAATTGGGGGAAAAATTTTTGCGATAAATATCAACAATAAGGTTGAAAAGCTGAATGTAAACATGTTAGCATTAACTCACTTAGATACAATGATCAATTCGCAGTGAGCTATAGCAGCCTCCACTAAATCAGCAGATAGCTCAAGGAAGCCTAAGGAAAATAGGTTGCAACAGCTCTAATTCATTTGATAAAAGGAAATAGCATAAAATTCTCCAGGTTTAGGGGAAAAATATACTCCTTTAATGTAAATATATCAACAAGAAAGACTATTAAAAAAAAGGGTGAATAACCTTCTTCTGGGCTGGATGCTTTGCTTATATTTTGAGCACAAATAACTGCTAGTCTAACTGCCCTAGCCTCGAATGCTTCAAGGATGACAGAAGGGTTCAACCAGTCTTCAGCTGAACAGAATGAAAGATGATCATTTTAGATAACAAGAGTCATAATAAATTGCATAAAAAGTAAATCAAAGATCTACAAAAGATTTATTTCACTAAGATCTGGGTGATAATAAATGGCACAACCTTTTTGAACATTGCATTTGCACTGCAACAAGTATTCTGCTTTTCCAATGTAAGCTGCAGCACCAGTGGGCTTCGTTCCAGATCCCAACTGAGAAACGGTCTTCATGAGGAACCTTGCGACCTGGAGATTTAAAACATCAGGTCCCTTGGTTCATTAGTCCAATGTACCCAAAAACTAAAAAGTTGAAAGCACAATCAGGCATCCAAACTAGTGTAGATTATTCTACGTTCTCCACAATTCTTGTTATTTCATAAAAACTAGAGTACTCTAATTTAACCTAGAAGAAAGACCAAAATGCAATAAAGCTCAAAAGGTTTCATCTTCTATGTCAAAGTACTAGAAATCAAAACTTCAAGAAAGCAGCAACAACAGCAGCAGCAACAGCAACAGCAACAACAAGCCTTTAACCCACTACGTGGGATCGGCTACATGAATCCTTTTTCTCCATTGTGTCCTGTTAAAAGTCAAATTCTCATTTAAATCTAATAAAGAAAGATCATTTCTAATATTTTTTAACAAAGTCTTTTTAAGTCTGCCTCTACATTTCTTAAGGTAAGTCAAATCTAAACTTCAAGAAAGCAATTCATAGAAAAAAAATTTACAATTTTTGCAAACCCAAACTATTTTTATTGCATCCTATTTAAACTTTGAGTGGTCATCTAATGATGATTTCATGTATGTGTTTTGTAAGTTGTCTCTGCTGTCGCCAGATCTATAAGCATCAGACATTCAGCTATTGCAGTTGGATGTATGCATGCTAAGAGAACTTGTGGTATCTTACAACAAACCGTAGCATATTAAATATTATTTCATATGATGGAAAAAAAGAGTTACAATTGTTCCAACGTACCTTACTAGGATCATCGTCTAGAAAGAAAAAATTGTTCACACAGTGCAAAACACAAGTCTATCTTGCAAGAAAATATAATTAGAACTACTACACGATGCCATCAGAGGTCATCATGCTAAATTTCACCCATAACATATTCTGCATATCTGACATTTTCATGCTTCTGAAACAATAGCTTTTAGGCGTTTTAATCTGACTTTCTCTAGCCTTTAGCTATTCTTTAGAGTAACCCTTTTCTGAATAGGGGCCCTATTCCCTATGGGGTCGATGCGGCTTGGAAGTAAAAACAGCAAAGGAGAGAAACAATAAATGTAGGAATATCAATTTAGGGGCTGAATTTGGATTTCTTCTTCAAAAATGATACAAGATACAATTGATTTACTATTCGAAAGATAGATTAGCTCTCCCACTAACCCTAGACCCCGCTAGGAAACTCACAGAAAACCCTAGAATAAATGTCTGCAAAACATAACCTTAAACCCTAAACAAACTCCCACTTAAATAGCCATAACACATAAGAAACATAATTGGAAACTTCCTAATTAAAACCTCTCTAATTCAATCATTCCTAACATATAATAAATATAATTGGAAGCTTCCTAATTAAATCCTTCCTAATATATAATAAACATTAGTGGAAACCTTCCTAAATAGTTCCCCCTTAATTAATAATCTTCCTAAATAGCTCCCCCTTGATTAGGAACCTTCCTAAATAGCTTTGATCCCCTTGATTCCTCCTCTATATACATAATGAATAATAGCTCCCATGGGCCGCGCAAGGTGGCCACATTTGGCATATCAATACTCCCCTCCCAAGGTGCCACATTGTCCTCAAGGTGAAATAAATGTATTGTCCATCTAGAAGTCCTCCTGGATCCTTCGCCATGTATTTGTGCCTTTTATAAACAGCCTTCCATAGTGGTCGGTCATCCTACCACCTCCACCATAAAACTCTATTCATGCTGTCCCCCCATCCAAATGCCCTATTTTGCCTCTTATCGAAGCCGTAGGAGGTAGCTCTTGATGAAAGGAGCTCTCTTCATCAAACTCTTCCCATCCGATCTCTTTTCCTTTAGATTTGACCAAGGGAATCCCGGTCAAATTGTGGTGGGCGTTAGCAATCGAAACCACCGGTGGAGTTTTGGATTGCATCTCCATGAGCTTCTTCAGCATCTAATCCAACCATCCTAATCGGCTTTCCATCCGATTTTTCATGATTGAAAACCTTCCTTCGATGGTTGAGAATATCTCCTCCACCCGGATTTGATTTGCTCCATTTCAACGCATCCACCTTATTTGTTGTCATCTCTCCAAAAATCTTGCTTTGATATCAATTTGATGCATCTTGGAAGTAAAAATAATAAAGGAGATAAGAAACAAATGCAAAAATACCAATGTAGGGGCAGAATTTGGATTTCTTCTTAAAAAACAATGCAAGATATAATTGATCTACCATTCGAGAGGTAGATCAGCTCTCCTACAAACCCTAGACACTGCTAGGAAACTCACAACAAACCTTAGAACAAACTTCAGCAAAACATAACCTCAAACCCTAAACAAACTCCCCCTTAAATAGACATAACATATAAGAAACATAATTAAAAGCTTCCTAATTCAAACCTCCCTAATTCAATCCTTCATAACATAATAAACATAATTGGAAGCTTCCTAATTAAAACCTTCGTGATGAAATCCTTCCGAATATATAATTTTACTATGACCTTATAAACAGGAAATAATCATGCAGCCATAGTCTCATTCTAAAGAGAACAGAGATTTTTAACAAGCACAAGAGATTACAAGTACGACAGTAAACGCGCTGGCATAGAAGGAAGAAAAACAAATTTTAAATGACCTGCAAGAGAAGGACAACATTGTCTCCCTCATATGTGCATGCAGGAACATAGACAGCAAATAATTCAGGAAGCCCACTGCTGCACAGATAACCATGTCCGCCACAAAGTTTTCTACATTCTTCAATACCATCCTGCAAAAGGGAAAGAAGTTTCCTTAGCCACATTTTGTAGATCTAGAAGTTCACAAAGAACATAATTTCATCGCAGTAAATGATACAATAGTTTCAAGTACAATGAAGTTAAAGATATAAAGCAACGTAATGATGCCTAAATTGAAATTAATGGAAAACAAGTACGAAAAAAAACCATCGTGATCCTTAAATTGAAATGACAGTGATGGGGACATCGACAGAAGATTTCGACCTGTTTATCAGAGACGACACATGAGATCGATGGCTATGATGGAGAGCCTTTACTATTGATGCCTATTTGTATTAGCATTTTATGTATTATGTATTTCTTTTTCAGTTTTTCCATTTTTGCCCTTATGGGTAGTTGATTGCTTTTGTAGCCCAAAGGGCATGTTAGTCTTTTGTACTAGTTGTCATGTAGAGCCTATATATATGGCTCTTGTATCTTGTATGAAGATTGATTATTGTTAATGAAAATTTCTACTTTTTTATCTCTTTGTGAGTTCTACTTTTTCCTAGATCTCTTTGTGAGTTCTTGAGGAGAGAACCGTTAGATCTCTTTGTGAGTTCTAGTGGTTGACGGAGTAAGGTTCGTGCTTCCCAATTATCTTATCCTCCTCCTCCAACACTTCCCCTCCACCTCAAGAGAAAACCACTTAAAGCTCTTGGCCTGAATCCGACCCCAGCCCCCATTACTGCCGCCTCCTTGGAGCTCTAGTCGCCGGCCACTTTCACAGCACCGGCCGACCATCTTGGCGCCGACCTCCCCACATCTGTCCAACCCCTCTCTCCGCTAGTTTCAAATTTGAAATTTGAATTTCAAATTTCAAATTCTTTCCAAATTTGGAATTCCAATTTAAGAAAGTTTCTATGATTGAATCCAATTTCAAATTAATTTAAATTGGAGTCAATAATTTTTAATTCCACATCATCACCCCCATTTGGAAACCCCCTCCCCTCTTTCCCCAAACTCCTCCTCCCACTTAAAGCCGCCGGCCCCCTTCTTGGGGAATTCGCATTGAAAGCATTCAATGCTCCTCCCCTCATTTGAAATTTAGAATTGATTTCAATAAAATATTCCCTCCAATTTCGTTTAAAACTGAAATTAATTTCAATTTCTCAACAAACCCTAGCCTCATTGATGCCGCCAGCCTCTAATGGCTCTCCCCATTGAATAAGCATTAATCCTCCCCCTTAATTTGGGATCCAAATTGGATTTCAAATAATTTCCCTCCCAACTCTCTAAAACTGAAATTAGTTTCATTTTTCTAAAATAAATCTCAACCACTCTCTCTCTACCGCCGGCCTCCCCTCCTCCTCTCCAAACCGGACCCTCTTCTATCTTGGGTTTCTTCGTGATCTCTCGCCTACGTGTCAACTATGTATGGCGGATCCCGCGGTTGACCACGGGCTCGAATACGACATCTACGGATACATCCACGTCCTTCGATCTCCTTTCTTCGACGTTGGATTTGGCTTTGACGACACCATCGAGGATTACTTGAATCGAATCCTCCCCACCCTCGTGGACGCCGTCGACGAACAATCTTTAGACTACGAGTGGATCATCAACGGTCATCCTCCCGTGCCACCTCCACCTCCGAGTACCTTCCCAACAACGACGTTCCTCGGCTCCTCCCTCCTCGTGGCGACTTCATTTCTAGCGTGGACGATCTTCCTCCGCTCAACCTAGAATCGTAGGAAAGAGAGTAGGACCCTAAGGTGAACAACTCGTTATTAATTTTTGGATTCATGTTGTAAGCTTTTAACATTACTTTTCCCTTTGTATTTGATTAAATTGTCTTGGTTAATTTCCATATAACTCTTTGCCTAAGCAAGTGTAATACGGAGAACTCTTGTAACCAACTTTGAATGGATGCATGATTTTATAACGGTTAATCTTTTAGTAAATTCTCTTTTATAATCTTGTGTAACTCCAAGCTTGCATCACATCAGACAGCCTTTGTGAAACAGAAAATTATATACAAGAGAAGGACAAAGGAAAATACAAATAGTATAACTACAATCAATGAATCATAAATTAGATGTTTTGTGTGATTAAAAACAACTTAGAACTAAGACATCATACTAGCAAAGTTTTTTCAAAGTGCTGTATTGATAGTATCTTAAAAAAATTACTTTTCATCGCAAAATCTTTCATGCCAAATGATTAGATTTATGTTACAATATTTTCAAGAATAGCATCATCTAGTATTAAAAAAAAAACTATTGACCAACAAGAAGTGTTGACTGTAGAAATAATTTCAAATTATAGAAAAAATTTAAAATTTCCTTTAAAATTATGGTAAAATGTTCCCCTCCATAATGTCATGTAAAATTTATATACATAAATATATGTAATACTGACTCAATTCCTAATAACACCATCTTCATCATTTGTCTTATCCCAACTATTTGTGATCAGCCTTATAACTCATTTTTTTAGGTGTTAAACCTATCATTCAAAAATCTTTTAAAACAACTTCTAGCGATTCTACATCAGACTTAGCCCTTTCAATTCCAAACTACACAATTTTATATTCTCTTAGTTGCTTATGTGAAATTAGTGAATAGTATGGCAATATCAACTATAAAAAAACAATGACAGCAAAAGGAATTCATTGCATGATTAAACCTTCCGATATACTACAGTTGACTGAACATTTTACATATGCAAGATGGCGTTGTATAGGATTAGGAGCTTCTTCTTCTAGATGATCAGCATAAAAAGGGATGGTGTTCAATAACTTGCCAAATAAAAGGATAGTACACTATTTCTATGTATATTCAAAACTTAGTTCATGTCTCCTTTATCATTAATAACTTTACAAAAGAAATGATTCTCCGGAAAAAAAATCACGAGATACAGCAGCTTAAATTGGGATGACTTCAATCTTACTTTCTTATAATCAGAAGTCCTATAATGGAGTCAATAACCTCTGCACCTCTGCAATGCTAGTGTAAGACTGAACATATCAACGCCTCCCCAGATACTGTAATAGCAGGAGCTACTTGCAGTAGATGTGCCCTTTAATAGCTTTTTTAAAACAATTATTTAATTAAAATAATTTAAGTTATTCAATAATAATTATGAATAAATTTCATTATATCGCAATATATTACTTTAAAATAGAATAGTTACACCAGCTAAAAACACAAGAACATGCAATACCTAGGTTTCGTTTGGGATGACTTTCTTAGTGCTTATTAAAGTAGCTTTTTAGTATAAAAATTAATTTTTTTTACTAAAAAATTGTTTTAAGAAGTAGTAAAAAAACTGTCCCAAACGAAGCCTTAATCTCAATACATTATTTTAACCAAACGTCTCCCAAAGAATAAGAAAATTAAAGAAAATGTGACTAGTTTCTTGCAAGCAAGATGAGTTTCCTAACATTTGAACATATGCCAATTATTATTCTAACAACGAACCACGATGTTCCTCAATTTCAAATTAGATCAATAAATAAATAGATACAAGTGAGCATAGCAATAGTGCAATACTCTCTTTATCAGTTATACTCCAGTGCTACAATGCACAAACCTATGCTGAGGAGACAAAAATCTTCCTTCAAGGAAAAATCCATATTCCTTAGAGATGGCAACAAACGAAAAACAATATAACATAGCATTAGGTAATCATAACCGTCTAGCACTACCAAACTAGGGAGATGACATCATATTAGTAAGAGGAATTAGAATAAATTAAGAAATCGCTTAAGCTGCAAAATGGTAAAGAAATGGAAGGATTAGAATATACTGCTGTAACAGACGTTGTCAGCGACTTCAAACCAGCTGTGCAGGCATGAACCTCAGGCAATGTTGCAAAGTCCCCAGCCTGTAATCTTTGCGTCACATCCGTGTAAAGCCACTTTAACCAATTACCCACAAACCTGAAAGCATATGCTGAAGCAAGCAGGGGGAAAAGCCTACTTTGTTGAGTCTTGTAATCAATCACCTACAACAAATGGCTTTTGAATTTGAAGATAAGATGGTTTTGTCAAAAAAGAGAGGAGAGAGAGAGGGGGAGAGAGAGAGAGAGAGAGAGAGAGAGAGAGATTAAACAACACAAAACGGCTTGTATTTATAAAACAATCATCAAACACACTAAATGCTATGATTTAAAACCATTTCGCATGTTTCATGAAATCAGGAATTTCTATAAGAAACAGTAGAAATGGAATCAATGTTTCTACTTGTATTTGTATTAAAAAATGAATAAAAAACGGAATCAATGGTTGTCCTCTAGCATTCTCAGTTTCAAGTGGTGGATTAACTATCCTCACCTCCTAATCTTGATGTTGTGGGTTGCCTTCCCACTCTTTTGTTAGGCCAAGAGCCTCCTATCTTCTTCTTGGTTATTGCAATATAATCCCTAACTCACGACTGTACTTGTGGGCTCATGATTCCTCTGTGCCACTCGCCATTAAAAATTCATTACATTCTTTAACGCCCATATGTTGAACTGCTCATGTGTCAGCAGAGTGGCTTCACCTTTGTCAACATCTAAAAAAATGTTGCTCAACATAAATTGAAAATATGCCTTCTTCTCCAAATTAATAAAACCAAGACAAGAACTTCGCATGCCAACACAATAAGAAAGAGCATCAAAATAAGGATGATGGTGTTGACCTCTATACATATCACCAGCATTGGGACACCAGACAACCTGCTGCTTTGTTTTAAGTAAATAGGGACGGATAATTGAGGCAGTTTACACACAACAAGCCAAAAGGCAAATTGTGGTAGTTCTCTGTAGACAGAAGCAAGCAGGCGGCTTGTTGGGCGCATGAGCACGGGAATGGAGGTGACGGGCACAAACAACTTGTTAGATGCAGACTGGGCATGCATTGTGTGGAATGACGAAGGCAGGGCGAACAGGTTGAGGTAGCTGTTCAGGTTCATGCAGGCGTGAGGTGGCACGATCGTACAAGTCTGTTGAGTGGAAGGCAGACATGCATAGGAGTCGGGATGGTGCGCTGTTGTGCGTTACGCACGTGAATTCACAGGCTGCAAGTTGGGAGTGATAGACTGTGGATAAATCAATTGTAGGAAATCACGGCCTGTGTGGATGCTTGAGCAGAAGCAAAAGAGGGATTTCAAATCGGAGCGTGGAAAGGGATTCGACGCAGGAGTTGATGCGGGTAAGAAGGTTGAATATGGGAGACACAGGAGCAGACTGAGCGAAAGCATAAGTTTTTTTTTTTTTTGTTCGATTTCTCCATGTTGCATAGAATAGATGTGTCTCTTTCTGAAGTGTTATGTCTGTTTCACATTTCCCATTTTTTTTCTATTTTATTTCAGTCAACATTACTGTTCATACGATAATCAATTGTTGAATCCAATTCTCTGTTAGCATGTGAACAGAGTTGACAAGGTTGAAATAACCAATTATTTAAATCTCTCCGATGATGACCGTGTTGAACATAAATCTCAACGGGATGACTTAATTTTTAATTTTCATTAAAATCGTTAAGCTCAATGTTTATTAAATATTTTGATATTTAAGATTAAAATTAACCATGTAAACTTAAAGTAAAACTCCACCATCCGCAACCGTTTGGCTAGGATGATGAACTCAAGAGTAACTCTAACTAATAGAGAGTAAATGTCCAGTCCAAAATATCACTCAAATTCATTCTAAGTGCTAGTAAAAAACGCGACATTTGACCTCTAGCGCTGGCTTGACTATATGGCTCCATAATGTGGGCACGATCCTATTTGGTATGATTTTACTGAAATAGCCTCTCTTAATTTTAATAATGTGCCTATTAAAAATCATATTTGTGTCATAAGTTATTAACACTATCATCCTATTCTAACAAAAAAAGTCGATCCACCTATTACAAAGGCATCAAATGCATATCCACATGAAATATAAAAAATATATTTTCAAAATTACTGTAAAATATGGAATAACCCTTTCCTTTAAAAACGTTTTGCTAACCAGCTCTTGCTCTAGTGCTAGCCAGTCAAACTTGATATCCTTGTACTCGATTAAGTAGATTAAAGAGTTCTGTCTGGCATTCTGCTCTCTTTGTTTTTTTTTTTTTAAGGATATTGAATCCATGAGCCATACTTTAATGCGGATGCTTGAGCAGAAGACTTAAGTGGCATTTAAGAACGACATATTAGAGTATTATTTTAAGGTCTTAATAATGCTTGAGAAAGCTATCATTTTAAGGTCTTAATGTTAGGATATCCAAAAAGTATGACAATTCTATCCAGCCGCAGTAAATTGGCATTGCTTAGCTTCAATTCAGTTATAATATATATATATATATATATCAATGTTTAAAATTGTGTATTCGGGTATTGAGGCGTTTTTCATTCGTGAGGCGAGGCGTAAGCCTCAAGGCGTTTTGAGGCGTAAGTCTCAAAATCAAAAAATTGCGTAAACATAAAATGATAAATTTTTTATATACTAATGAGTGAATAATATAAAACATAAAAAAGCATAAGATATGAAGTGAAATCAAAATATCCCAATAATAAGACAACATGAAATATAGTTCAACTCAAAATTCTATCTTTCTCAAATCCCAGTATTCTTTTCATTAACATATAATTCAAATTTCCAAAAATAAATAGCAATGACATATCACATAAGAACTCGGAAGTCATCAGCATTTTCATCACTAAGGGGTTATTCATTCAAATCATCATTATGATGAACTGCTCTCTCCCCTTCCTCCTCTCCTATAGAGTCCAATGTCGGGCATTTACTTCAAGATTTATGTAAGTTTTAATATATATAGCGTGAGGTGTAAGCCTCATGCCAGTGAGGCGGGGCGGGCCTCAACCAAGTTGAGGTGCAAGCCTCATAAAAAAAACTCGAGGCGTTTTTTACTGGAATTGCGCAAAGGCAAGCCTCATATTGCGCAATTTTAAACCATGATATATATATATAGTTTTAGCGGTTAATTGACGTCAAAATTTGACATCGAAATTTAAAAAAACTATAAGTTTGGCTATATTAACGGAATAAATAGTAGAAATCGAATCTACATAATATGTATAAACTACAGGAAATAGAGCGCGAATGATAAAAGTTGGTGTGTGGTTTCACGCAGTTGAGGCATTCGGTTGGAGTGGAAGTAGTGCTGGTAAAGTATTACAGGCAGAGGCTTGTTTGAACGGAGCACGCAGGAGATTTGGGCGGACTCTAGATCAAGGGTTGGAAGGGGATTCATACGATCAGAATCGGGCGCTAAGTGCAGACAGCGTGAGATCTCATGTTGGCTTCGGTCGAAAGTGGCGGGGATCGGAGGCGGGAGTAGTGTGGTCTGAAGATGGGCCGACGTAAAGCGCTTCGCAGGCGAGGCGGATGCACAGATAAGCACGATCCCGCACTTGTTGGGCCCGGAAGCAGGGATTGAATGGGGTTTTGTGCGATTGGGTGTTCGGTTGGACCAATTGGAAGTAACAACAGGTACGGGATTGGAGGAAGACGACGAGAGCATAAGTGGCATCAAGAGCGTAAGTTTTTCCATAATCCTTTTTTTTTAATTTATCTTCTTTTTATTGACTGAATTGCTGAAGGGAGTTATTGTGAAAAAGAGCTGAATCGTTTAAGCGTAAAATTGTATGAAGTGGGGTCGGATCGTAGTCGTGAAGAGATATATCTCTTTGATTTTTTGTTTTTGTTTTGTCATTCGTTTTTTTTTTTTCTGTTATATCGCTCTTTTGTTTTGTTCATTCATTCATTTTTTTATTATTTTAAATCAGTCAACAATGAGAAAGCAAACACTAAATAAAAGAAAAAGCAAGCAGAGTTAAACAATCCAGTTTTGCCTAAAAGATATAGTTTCCTCCATGATTACATAGTTTCATGGCAATATAGTAGCCTGTATGATTTTTTAAAAAATATGATATGTGATTTTTGCTGCACATTACTTAAATTCAGTTTTAAAAAAGTTAAAATAGGTACCTGAGTTTCAGGACCACCATTCTGTGAGCCAAATTGCCTGCGAACAGCACTATACCTTACTGCAATACAGACAGCCCTAGAAAGAGCTCTAGAAGCATCTGCAACAATGGTTTGTCGTACATAGACCATTGTTCCATAAACAAGTTGCCTTGGTACGTCAGAATGAATGTATTTCCCCTCTTTTGTAACCTGTGAAAGCCTGCAGCAAACTACTATAATTAATTGTATCTTCATCCCAGTGTATAAAACTTTCCACAAATCCAAAAATAAACTAGCATATTCTCAATTGGAACAAGAATGCTGACATAAAACTGTTCTTCTGAAGCTATGATATTGTTGGTGCATATTATAATACATTTAATTTAAAATCGGAATCAGAGATACATTGAAGCGCATCTTAGAAACTCTTTATTACTCTAATCAAACGTGTAACTTGTCAAGATTACATTCAACCACAAAGAGTAAGAAATAAAGGCTTACGGATTTGTGAAACCATTAATTAATGTCCTTAAAAAAATGTGAATTATGTTACAGCATAATAATCCTGATATAAGAAACAAGCCGATTCAATATATATTTGGTTATATATCTATGTTTGGAAATGCTTTTGTACAAATGATGAAGTCATCTTTGGCATCCATTTCAGTTATCTATTTTCTACTTATAATCAACGCATTATCTGATCCAGGACAACATGTTTAGTTCTGCTTCCGGTATATTTCCTAGTGAAGTAATCCAAGACAAAGCATTTATGTAAATTATTAGTAAGTTTCATTAAAGAAAGAAAGAACATATGGGCATAACACTCAAATAGGATAAGACATTAAGAGAGAGAAACATGGAGCTAAGGTAAGGCTAACCACATAGTGACCTCAAATTCAAGGATTACAGATTACAACAAGCCAAAGAACCAGTAATTTGCTTGACGCTCATGCGTCAGGTTGTGCATGTTTGTCACAGCGAATGAAATAATGCCCTCATAAAATATTATGTAAAAGTAAGCATCCTCCCTTAACACCAACCAATTAAGATGCAATAGTTTGTAACAAATATGACTTTATCATAGCAGTCAATGACCTTGAATGTGAATTTGAAATGCGTCTAATTTAGACAAGATTAGTCTTTATCCACATCATAGCATGCAGTCGCACAGATTATAGGGAATCCTGTCAGAAATCAGAACTAATTTAAAATCAAATTGTAACGCACTAAGCAGACTTTATAGTGTTCAGCCTTTGGTCATGAATTAATCCCATGTTTCTGTTGATTAATGGGGAGTCCAAAGCACATCAAAACTGCTAAGGAACACTACTGTGGTTCATATATTCATTAGCAAACCATATTGCAACAACAATATCTTCAGCCGGATAAAATATCACGTCATGAATAGCGGCTTCATGGCAATTTTTATGGAATCAGCATTGAATCTATTAATGTAGAGAAATAGTAAAATAGAAAAGTTACCCATAAATTGGAGAGTAGGGTAAGCTCATTTAGGCTGACCCTAGAATACCATACTCATCCGCGATTATTAATAAAGTATCTCTAGTAAATAAGACAATTTTTTTTTCTCGCTATCCCAACCGTCCCAACTCCAAAATCTTTGTCCCCACCCCCTAAGCCTCAATTGCACACACCGTTCATCACATGTTCATGGAGCCCACAACAGTCATTCTAGCTCTCACACTCATGCTCGCCTATGTCCCCATGCACATGCCTATAGAAGAACTCACCCACCACCATATGCCCACTCTCGAGCTTGCATTTTCCTTGAGCATCATAGAGATACTGCTCAATAGCAGCACATGTGTCTACTGCCATTTGCTACAGCCACTTGCTACCACCACTAACACTTGTTTGTCACTTAAGATATGATCACTTCTTTCTTCTCTCATGAATCCTATCCTCTCTCCTCAATAATTTTAACATATATCTCCTCTCTATCCCAACTAGCTTACATTTTTTTCAGACAATAAGTATCTAGTTGTTCGCTTTGTTTATACTTTTCAATCACACAACAAGCTCTCTTATTGTGCCATTCAATTATCTTTTATGGGTACTCTAACACTAAAACATAATATAAATATAACAATTCTCTTACCGGCACTTACAAAATTCGATCTATACTATTTTTCGTCAAGGGGCGTCTTTCTTTTTACCTTCCTCTTTCTTTAAGGCATCTTCATTGCTTTTTTCCTATTCCTCCCAAAGTTCTTATACCGATTTCTACGCCACAAAAGGCTTACTATTGAAAACTGATAGGAAGTACTAATGAAAAATAGGAAATCCCTTGCTGAAATCAGAAATTCAGCAACTTACAAAACAGTTTTTGGGAAGAAAGTAGAGGAAAAAACCAAAAAAGCACTCTTTATTTGATAGTAGATGAAAGAAAGCAAGCAAGATACAATGAATCTTCAATTCAAGAAGAAGATCCATCTCTCCCAATCCCTAACCGGCGGCTAGAGCCCAAGCAAACCTAAGAGAGATTTCAAATTTCAGCCAAATCCTAGATAACCAAAACCCTAGCCCCCAATTCCTACAAAAGCATACAATTAATGGAGTAAAATACCCAAACAGCCCTTCTAATTTTAATTTCCCTCCTAATCACTCTTTATTTCCTCCTTAAATTAGTTGCTGGGCCCCACCCCCAAAGGGGGTAGCATTACTGGTGACCAAAACTTTGTTCCGCCTCTAGTAGACTATTGTCAGTCCAGGCTGGACCAGTCTATCAATACTAGCCTCCCAAAGATCCACCTTGTCCTCAAGGTGGAAAGGCAAAAATGAATGTTTCACTCTCTCATATGGCTCCTAGGTGACGTCATAATCAGGTAGGTTCTTCCACTTTATCAGCACTTCCTTAAATCCACCATTTCCCTGTCGTACCCTTTTCAACTCCAGTGGTTCCAACATTACCTCCAGATTTGTTGTCAGTGTCCCCGGTCATTCTGAACTAGCTGCATGATCTCCAATAGCTTTCCTCAACTATTATATATGGAACACCGGGTGTATAGTTGCGATTGAGCGTAACTTCAATCGATAAGCACTGTTCCCTGCAATGTGAACAACACCCTGTAGAAATAACTGAGGAACGCCTTATCTTTGTCGGATACTATAGACTCTGGCATTTCATGCAATCTAACCACCTCTCTGATGAATGTCGTTGTTACTGTCACTGTAGTGTAAGGGCTAGGGGAATAAAATGAGTATATGATGGGGACATCAGCAGCGATTTTGACACATGTACCTCCAGGAGATGCCGGAGATCGACGGCCTCGATCATGATTTATATTTTCATCATTTTATGTAGTAATCTATTTTTATTTCATGTTTTTCCATTTTTCCCCTTATGGGTATTTGATAGTTATTGTAGCCCAATGGGCATTTTAGTACTTTCGTTGTCATTTTGAGGCCTATTTATATGGCCATTTTCTCATGTAATAGTTTAGCTTTTGATGAAATGAAAATTTACCATTATGTGTTCTGTTTGTGAGTTCAAGAAGATCTCTTGGTGAGTTCTTCACCCTCGATCTCTTAGTGAGTTCGCCGGAGAAGACTAGATCTCTTTGTGAGTTCTAGTTCATGCTAACTAATCTTGTGGAAATTCAACGAGAAGACATTTGAGGTTAGTAAATTAGTAGTTGTCAAATCTTCGGAAGCTTCCATCTCTTTTCCTCTTTGCCCTTGCCGCCGTTTGCTCCAAGCAACCCTAAGCCGCCGGCCACCTTGCACCTCCCTTCCTATTTTGCCGGTCAGAAAAACAACCGCCACCGGCCGGCCACCCGCCGACCAGCATCCGGCCACCCGCCGGCCAATCCAATCCGCCCACCTGTTTTCAAAATTTGAAATCCCATGCCAAGGCTTTAATTTCTTTCCTATTATACATCTCCTTCTATTAGGAAATTTGGCCCGTTTTTATTTCTTTTCATTTAACGTGAAATCCCCAACGGCTAGAAGCTAAAGCCATTTAGGAAATTTTTCCTGTGTAATGAATCTGAGAATCAAGTCTCAGATTTGTTAATTCCGTAAGCTTATCAAGAGAGGCCACGTCACTATTTTGATTGCTCTCCTCTCTCCATGGGGCCGGCCACCTCCTCCTCTTTTCTCTCTCCAATCCACACTTAATCAATAATTAAATATCTCCTAAATACCTCCCCATCTATCACGGGATTTCAGTTTTTTATTTCAGATTTCAAATCTGAGATTTGAAAACAAAGCTTCCCTATTTCCTCTAAATTAAAACTGAAATCAGATTTCAGCTTTCTTCCCTCCCACTAAATAACATCTCTTTTCCTTCTCCCTCCACCACCCCAAGACCGGTCACCTCCTTTTTCCTCTCGGAGACTCCTTCAACCCTAGGCAAGAATGCATGGCGGACCCCGAATTTGAATGGGGACTTGTGTTCGACGCTCACGGCAACCTCGACTGATAGACGCGCCGGAATCTCCTGTCGATGCCCCCATCACTAACCACCTCTCTGATGAATGTCGTTGCTACTGTCACTGTAGTGTAAGGGCTAGGGGAATAAAATGAGTATACTTGCTCAATCTGTCAACCATCACCAAAATCGTTGTAAACCCCTCAGATTGGCGTAGCCCATCTATAAAGTCCATGGTGATCTCCTCCCAGGCCCTGTATGGTAGAGCTAGGGGTAGAAGTAACCCCGTTGGAGCTATGGCCATATACTTGTTCTGTTGGCATATCTCACATCTAACCACAATATCTTTCACATCTTTGTACATCCCCTTCCAATACAACTCACATGTCAATCTCCTGTATGTCTTATGCACACCAAAATAACCCTCCACCGCGCTCTCATGGAACTCCTATAGCAGCTATGCGATATGGACGAAGGTTCGAGGCATCACAAACCTCCTTTGGTACAATGCTTTACTATTTGAAATCTTATTCTTGATATGTTAAAATTGATTGACACCGAATGGAATATTCTAATAAGCAACTGTTTATTCATGCATAGTATTAGCTTATTGGCGATCATTAATTGTCAACTTCCCATAACTGGTAAAGCACTGCACATGTTAGGGGAGATTGCGTAAGATAAGAAGGGTAGGGAGGTATTTTCCATCGATAATGTGTGGGATCTATTTTGAGAAAAATCTTCAATGTGAGGGCATTTTAATTTGATTGAAATTTTTTGTTAGATTTAAAAATTGAAATGGACTACATAATAAACTCTCGTGAACCCCAGAGAGTTGACATCTAACTCCTTATAGTGTTCATTTTAAGGTTAATACATTAAAACTGAATCAACCATACATTGGCAGTTAATGATATGACATTTTTATCTTTAAGGTTATGCTTAACAACAACAATTGCAGGCTTTCTGCATATTTTAGACAGGAATGTTGCAGTCAATGACAACAATGGATAATCATTATTTCATACGTAATATACAACTTAACAATACCAGCACTAAAAAACAAAGGATGGGAAAGGGATGTAAACAGTAAAAGGAAAAAAACGCAGAGCACAACAACTTCCAAACCTCATTAACATCTGATCTCTTGGTATGCGCACATGATCAAATTGTAGAACACCATTGTCCATTGTGTTGTATGCACCATTTCCAAATTTTGTGCCAATGTCACCAACAGTGATACCAGGGAGTGGCAAGTGATCATCAAGACTTCGTAATTGGACAATGAATCCTGAAATTTGAAGACTGCCCTGTGAAGACTGTCTTAGCAAACTAGTACAATAAGATAATGTTAACCTATGCAAAGCATACCATGAACACCATAATCCTGTCCATCCGTTATCAGACGGGCATAAACAACTGCATGCGTAGAGATTTTCCCCAAGCCACCAGGCCACCACTGGTTGAAATGATAGACATTTACAGTAAAAATTTATTTCATAAAAATAATCTAAAAGAGCAACTATACACTTCAATAAAGAGAAGCATATGAAAAAAAGCACTTAAACATAGTGGCAACACGATGGAAAAAGAAATGCAGTATCAGAAACATGGATGAAACGTTAAATGATATCATTTGAACAAAGGTTGCAGTTATCTTCACAGAGCAAGTATAAAGTTCACTAACTTTGCTTGATGTCAATGTAGGGCTGTGAATGATAAATTCGTCAGTATTAGGATCAAAAGTTGCCGTTGTCTCAAGTCCTTGAACATTTGAACCATGACCAAGTTCAGTTTGAGCATAACAGCCAATAATTTGCATTTTATAGGCCAAGGATAACCATTTCTTCTGCTGTTCATCAGTTCCTTGTCCTTTAATAGCAGGAACAAACATGCCCTGAAGAAGAACATGAAACAAGTGAGTCAGGAACAATCAGAACAATGCATTAATTTGAATAGCTAAGTATTAAAATAAAAATCATAGTAGAAGATTAATACTCCTTTTTTTTTTCAAGAACTACTATGATGCACCTCTCCTTAAAAACAAAGGCAAATCATACTTAGCCAATCTATCAAACAGTTAGCACATCAAATCAATTTTTTTAATCTCAAAGACAGTAGTCCTAAAAAATTTCTCATTTCTCATATATTGAGTATGATCCATATGAGCAGTCATTGATAATCATAGCATAAATGAAGTTGCATAATTACATACCCAATGCAAGTCCACATAAGCAGGCTCATCCACGAAGAATCTTAACATTGATGACTCTTCTTCTGTTCAAACCAAAGTTTTAACTATAAGATATCAAAGAACAAGAATAAAAAAAGTAAACGGTACAAGATAACTTATCCATGACAATATATCTAAATCATTAGCAATATAAAGTCTCAAGTCAGATGCATTAGACATTAAAATATAAGGTGTCACGAAGCTCTTCATACTTTTCTTACTAATCGGCATTGGCTTTGGCACAACAATTATGGAAGTATTGACCGTTTTTTTAACATGTATCGGTTAGAAGTAAAATATGCTCTCATATTACTGAGACAAAGTTCATTGAAAATCTGAAGCCTATGGGAGGCCAAATCTCTCATAAAATATATTTGTTATCATGCAACAAATGAAAAATTACCCAAAAAGTTCAGAAACTAGAAGCTAGAGTAAGAGACATCATTTGCTAGGGACAAAATTCTTTCAACGGAAATTATGTAAGTGCATGGAAAATAGGGGAAATTCTTAAAGAAAATTTGAAAGAATACCAAAACTACCAACATGAAGTTTTAAGCAAAGACTAAAAGTTCAGGAAGTACTAATTGCATATTCTGAAAAGCAAAAAGGAATGATTGAGTTTTGTAAGCAGTATTTTAGAGATAGAATATACAACATTATCCTTAAGATCATTGACATTAAATAAATTCAATGAACAAAGTTAACTGAAAAATCTAGAGCAACCTACTTGATAGAAAGAGATTCCAAAAGAGCTCAGTCCGGAAATAACAATCTTATAACCATATGAACGAACAAAATTGAGCATTGCACAGATGATATAGATCAAGTTCTACATAACAATGCAAAATGCAAGATACATGAAACCCTCCACATGTGAATATAGAGCTAAGATTGGCTATTTTTTATCAGTGCAACTGGAGCACTCAAATCATACACAAATGTGATGCAATATCAGTATAAATCAAAGCAGTACAAGCAATAAACGCACATTGTACAAAATAACGGATAAATGAATTAGCATAGCACACCACATTACCGGTTAAACGGAGCTCATTGATGCGTTTCCAAGCATGGCCAGCTTTTCTCAGGGAATTTCTAAACAACTCCTTACGGCCAAGCACAGTTCTATTATCCTTCCGAAATTCCTGACAAAATGCAAATCACTCCTTATATTAAAATCTAGTAGATCATATAAATAAAAACAATGCAACTGTATTTTTTAGATAAAATTAATCAAAATAAAATCAAGCTAAATCTCAAGTATGCTCATCAGTATTTGTAAGCTGAGAGACAAAACCCACGCATATATCCCACACCTAATGAACTAAACTCAGATCATAAATTTCATCATTTATTCTTTATTTATAATTTATGTTCATTTAAGCATGCTCCATAATACTTATCTATTATTGATATGTCACCAAAAATCGCCTTGATCGAGCATGAATCTTGAGGCATATTCTATTTGGTAACTTCCAAAATTAAATACAGGATCATCCAAACTCCAATTTAAGCGCAAACTTATAGTCAATTTGAACGTCTCAGTGAGACATACCCAACGACAACAAAATCGGTCCAATCCGAGCCCAAATGGGCCCAAATCAAGAGACCGAAGCATATTTTGAAGCTTCAAAGCATAAATTGGGCAACCAAATGATCTCCAAATATGGCAGGCTTATAGTCAAATTGACCTGCTCGACAAGAAAAATCTAAGGAGCCCAAGGTCTCTTAAATTTGACATCACTAAGGTACTTAAAAGCTGCATGAATACTCCATGATCAAGAGAATCAGTATGAACCGTCTGATGGAGCACTTCGAATCTACCCTTGATCTTCTCATATTTACAGGGCATGTAACTCTCAAAATCTATAAATAGACCCCCTCTTCCCACATGAAATGAGGTGATGTATGCAAAGGGGGGGGGTCAACACAAGCATTGGCTGTTTTCGGTTTGAGCTCATGTAGTTGAAACTCTAGTGGTGCCAGCTCATTAATATCTAAAAAGCTGGCTGATATTTCCATGCATGGGCCTATTTCCTTGTAAGGTACTTTAAAGCTACATGAAAACTCCATGATCGAGATAATCAGTATGAACCGTCCGATGGAGCACTTCGAATCTACCCTTGATCTTCTCATATTTACAGGGCATGTCACTCTCAAAATCTATAAATAGACCCCCTCTTCCCACATGAAATGAGGGCTCTGGAATAGAGACTTAAGAGAGATAGGAGGCTTGAAGCATCTCGGAGCTCCACCCCAACACCACCGTCAGTGAACCCTCGCCACTAGGCCACCGCTGTTGAACCTCTACCCAGCCATCTCCATCAGAACTTTGTTCGACTGCCATCATCTGACATCTGTTGCCCGCCGAATATGGCCCCTTCTACCTCCATCGCCCACCAAATAAGATCCCTCCGACCTTCGTCGCTCGCTGACTATAGTCCCTTTGACCACAGTCACGTGCAGACTACTATCCCTCCTACCACAGTCACCTGACTATAATCCTACCAACCAAACGAATAGACCAATATTCTTTTGAGAACAACTCACATATGACTAGATTCTTCCAACTTCCACCATGTATTGTGCTCTATATAATGTATATTTACTACACTCAGCTAAGGCATTCCCCTCGAGGAAGGGCATTATTTGTAATCGAATACAAACACTAGTAGAATCATCTCAACTACATCAGACTCCAAGATTTTTCCCCTTTTCAAGGTTTTCTAGTTTATCTATCTATGTGTTGTATCTTCTTACAAAGCTTGAATGCTAAACTCTATCTCTCTTTACTACTGCAAATATTACAAGACGCAATTACTATAATAATAATATTTCAATAAAACATAGATACTACATAATTAACTTCATGTAAAGTTGATCATATTTTGATATGCGTTACATTAATGAAACAAATTATAATTGATAAAAGCTTATATTTTGTTGAATATTAAAATACTAATTTTTTAATTTCCTTTAATCTTAACTAATAACATATTTTATTATTTTCAAATAAATAAAATTAAAATTATGAAACTTGAGCTTCATTCTACATAGAGATCAGCCATTTTGCTTAACACATCCACTTTTTAAAACATTGTTATATCCAAAAAGACTACAAAAACATATATTCTGAAAGCAGAAATGAAAGGTCAACGAGAATGTAACTTCATTAGAACTTGTCAAAAAATCCCAAAACTGTTTGGCCCAGAAAATGTCACCCTTCAGTCTCGTAGTCCCTAACCAAACAGCCACAGATGCAAACCGTACAAAAATCCAAGTTCAAGTCAACAAATTCACCAAAAAAATCAATAGCAGAAACCTACGGGATCGCTGGCGACTAGACGGGACATCCGATCCGCAATCTCGAAGGCGCGGTGGGATCCAGCCCATACGATCTTCATCGCCTCAACATCAAACTCAGCCGTGATCCTCTCAGGTGCCAGGTGATCGACCTCCTCCATAGCTCCAAAAATTTCCCACCGACAGCGAAGAGATCGGGAAATAACTCTATCTTCTCAGCAACCCCAGATGTATGAGTACACAGTACAGGGCGCAATAATAGACCACGCTACTCAATATATATATATAGAGGACAGTTGAGTGAGAAATTTGGGAAGGATTCTCTTGAATTTTATTTGTATAATTTTATATTAAAAAAAAAATTATTAAGATAGTTCAACGAGGGGTGGAGTTAAATTTTTTGAGAAATTTACATATATACCACTTTATAATATCATATTTACATATCTAATAACTAAAACTTTAATATTACATGCATACCACCCTATATTATTTTAATATCAAATATACCACTAATATTTCTTTCCTACCACTCATATATTTCATTTCTACCACTCATATTTGATATGAAAATGAACTATGGGTGGTATGTATGTAATATTAAAATTTTAAGTGTTAAATATGTAAATAGAATAGTAAAAGGTGGTATGTATGTAAATCTCCCAAATTTTTTTTATACGGGGATACAAATTATTGAATTTAAGAAATTTTTTTAATTTTTTTCATCAGGATTTAAGACTGACATTGACAATTAAATTTTTTTATTAAAAAAAAAGAATACATGATAAAGAAAAAAACTTACAAATCTTCCTAGTCTTAGGTAACACTATATTCTATTAACAAATAGTATTTCTGCACGTTATCCTTCTCATTTAGATGATAATCCAATTTTTTTTCTCCCGATTCGAGACCAATAAGGAAATCAATTAAATTTATTTCTATACTACTATGTTTAACTTGTGTATTGGTCTACTACATAAAATTTTCTAGTCATTTCTTTTAATTTTTTTTTAAATATTTCTTCATATCTAAATTTATGAAAACATAATTTTCTTACATTAAATCTTCATGATGTTCGTGGGGTTGTATTTGATGAAGAGATATTGGAATGATTTATATGATTTTACTTGATACAAGGATATTTAGAACCATAGGTAGAAATTTTTCGTGAATTATACCATTTGAAAAGCCACTACTCAATGGCTTGAACCCGATTACAAATACAAGAAATTTGTAATAATTTTGAAACAAACACAAAGGTTATTTGCAATCGTTAAAATAGCTACAAAATGTCCTTAAAAATTATTTACAAATTCAAATTTTCATGTATTGAATAGAATATCTTGATCTAAAAGAAAATAATAATTTAATTGCAAATTGACATACATTTTAAATTATAAATTTTAATTTTATAAAAAAATTTCAGTAATATACATATAAATTTTTTTTTGTTAAATTGGAATTTATTTGACAAAATTTAAATACTTTTAAAGTTGATTTCTTGATTTTTAACTCTAATCATTAAAAAAAAAATCCAATGGTTGAGATCTAACAAAACTTGTGCATTATAGACGCTCATCTCATCTCAGTTATTGGAGAAATTTTTCTGTGCAGAGATCGAATGCAGAACACCGTCCGGAGATCAACCAGAATGCACCACGTCAAATACTAAGCACAGGGGTGACATGGCGCATTCTGGTTAGTCTCCAGATGACGTTCGACGTACACCCAGAATAATTAATCCAATTATTGAGTCAAGACGGTTCAAGAACGGTGGCTCTAAGTGCTTCCTTCTTAGAAATGACTTGAAGGGTTGAATCTGACTGCAATTGAGCATCTGAATCATGCATTGATACAAAAAATCAACTCATCAGCAATATATAGGTACACAAGCTGTTCCATAATGTAAAAGATAATTCCTAGAAAACCCTAAGCCTGAAAATTACATGAGAATGCTGGATCTATACATGAAAATGACAGAATAAGCTCTATATTTGGCCAACAAGAAAATAAAACTTTACAGAGAATTGCTATTGAAGAGTTTCTGAGCATCCATCACAAACACATCCCCATTGCAGCAATGATATATCATAATTCAATCCGAGAAAATAATCAAACCGCCCTCTCAGTTTTCACAGGCTAAGATTTCACCTTTCAGCTTGCATCTTCCGCATCCAAGTAAAAATGGACTGCTGGCAACTCTTTGGCTTCGTTTGGGACGGTTTTTTTACTGCTTCTTAAAGCAGCTTTTTAGTACAAAACTTTTAATTTTTTTACTAGAAAGTAGGTTTAAGAAGCAATAAGAAAACCGTCCCAAACGAAACCTTCATCAGGAAGCTCAGGTTTGGAATGTAAGGGTGCATCTCTATTTACAATCAATCTGTGTCCCTCCTGAACCAATTATAGAAAATAAGTACATTGGCATCAAGCATATTCCCGTATGTCTTGATCTCAAGGCAGTGTTTTGTCCAGAAAAACAGATCTAAGGTTGTTGAAATTTTGATTTCTTGTGGGCGTGCCTTCTAAAAGTAAGAGGATTGCTCATGAAGAACATTCAGATGAGCAAGAATCTTTGCAGCCAAAGCTCGGACCATGGAATCCCCCTTGTGAGTTATGCAGATGAGAGGCATTTGCGCAGAAGCGCCGTAAATCTTCTTATATTCCTCGAGACGGAAAATCCTTTCCAGAACAAGAGCAGCCTTTACCTGAACATCAGGAGATTCAGAATTGAGCAGCTTTATGATAGGGACAATTCCATTCATTTGAAAAAGTAGTTTGCTGCCACTCTGCAGTCTCTCATCGACAATGAGTGTTGAAAGAGCTATTAAAGCAGCTTCATTTACTGTTATATCAGGCTCAGAAAGTAATCTAACAAGTGGCAGAACAGCTTCTGCTTCTAAAAGACAAAATGATTGTTCTACTGAGCAAACACCATTATGTACTTCACAGACTTCTTCAGGTGCTGCTGCACAGCAAAAGAAACCGCAGGGCTTTTCGACCGGCTTGGTCAGCTTAAAAGAGTTCTCGGAGAATTGCGCCAATGAAATTGCTGCATATCTCTTCGATAAAGAAGTGCCACATTCCAACAAGTGGAGAAGATCAGAGATCACACCAGCCTGAACTGCTTTCTTCTGGCATTCAAAATTCGTAGGTATTGTAAAATGGCACAAAGCTCTGGCAGCATTTTCTGTAATCTCATTCTTGGATGGACCGCCAAGCTTAGCATTTTTTAAAAACTGGATGATGACTACAAGTCCATTCCCTTCAAGAAGCCATTGAATGATTTGTAGGCAATCAGCAGGAAGGTTAGAAATAATGTACATTGAAGCAGCTATCTCTTCATCATCTTTGGATGTTTTAATGA
This sequence comes from Dendrobium catenatum, assembly GCF_001605985.2. Classification (NCBI taxonomy): domain Eukaryota; kingdom Viridiplantae; phylum Streptophyta; class Magnoliopsida; order Asparagales; family Orchidaceae; genus Dendrobium; species Dendrobium catenatum. The sequence continues at coordinate 11,749,599 of NW_021318618.1, read as the reverse complement.
TGGATTGCAAGGTTTGCAAGCAACTGCTATCTGCTAATACACTGGCATCTATATCTTCTGTCAAGCAAGATAATAGCTTGATGGCATTGAGCCTTACTAATATATTATTGTTTTGGCAAAGTGGAATCAATACTTCAATAGCATTACACTGTGCGCATCAGAAAGCAAAGTGCTAATGAAGTTAGTAAAATAGCTTAGTAGAAAAACTAGAGGAAACCGATGATTCAGACAAAATTAGAAGCTAAATCTTAGATGCAATTTATTTAACATAAATTTTTAGTTATGATGAAAGCTAGGTTCACAGAACTACATATCATCAGCAAGTATTAAACTAAAATCAGTGGTTCAAATTTGACATGTAATAGCCTGACAATACTCAACCTAACCCGGTTCCTGCTGCTTGGTATATAGGCACTAAGGGTATCTTCTAGTTCAAATTTTTATCCGTAACCGAGGTGCTATAACTCTACTTTGGGAGTGCCAACTTAAGAGAAACAAAACTAACACCACCTAAACCACTAAAGGCACCTCGCCTAGACCCCAAACGGGTATCAATAGTTGCACAAACACCTCTTGAACTTGAGAATTAAGATCACCAGGATAAGCATGTCAACAGAATTATTTCTCTATGCTCATCTTCTGAATTGAAGCTCATCTTCAAATGTCTCACTTCTAAATTGATGCTTACAAAAATCTATTTTTGGATCTAGCAAACCTAAATGTTGAAATTGAAGATGAAAATAAAATTTCGATCTTTTTATGCTCTCCATCATCCATTTATAAGCATATTATCACCACTTTGCTATATGAAAAGAACACAATATCCATGAGAGGTAAAATCTATCCTACAATGAAACGAGTAAAGGAAAAAGGTGCAAGAGAAACACTAGAAGATACATTTAGAGAGGTGCAACAACTTCACATCATTTCATAGAGGTGCAGCAACTTGATGTGAAATGTGAACAATTATTGCTACAAATATAGATGATTTGTGAATGACTTCATCATGTAGATGGATTCCAATATTTCCCATATCTCTTTTGTGTGCCATTGATCAACTATTTTTCAAAGATCTTTGTCTCCCAAACTGAAGATAATCAAACTAAGGATTCTTGTTATTCATTTCTTCCTCCTTATTTGTACTAACTAGGAAATTCATCCCCTTTAAAGCCTTAAATGAACCACCTTGGAAAAAGGTACTCTCATCTTCATCTTCTAGATATTGAAAACATTGATTTCATTAAATTTCTCATACTCAAAAGTGATGGCATAAGATTTCGTTATCTCCTAGATTAAACCTCACTCAAATACTAAATTGTTGCGAAAGCGCTCGAATTTACATTTTGAGAGTGCTAAAAAGGGCAACGGATTATCCTAGGAGATATATATATATATATATATATATACAATACAACATGAGCGTTAATTACTAATCTACTACACCAACATTATAAATACCCCACGCACATAAGTCCATCACGTCGACAGTAGAAAAAACCGAAGTCTCTCCTTGCTAGACCCGCTCCTCCTCTCAAGTTCTAAGTTCATATCGTCACGGAGCGCATGCACAGAAACTTGATACGCCTAGGGTTTCACAATTCGGTTTTGCCCTAATTTCCCCAAAAATGAGGAATTTCTCACCAAAACAAGAGAAACAATCACAAAGATGAGATGAAGACAAGACCTTTGTTGAAACCAAGAGAAAACAAGATAAGTTTGTCCACTTCGAGAAGGACAAGATCTCCCACAAGAAAACCCTAGAAAGAAAAGAAGCTAGAGAAGAAAACTAGAAAGAGATTACACTTCATAATGCCTAAAAACTACCCTAATCCCCCCTTCATACACACAATCCTAACTCCCAATTACCCTCCCAATCCCTCCATCTCCCCTCAACATCCGTCCCCCCCTCCCGTTCAGTCCGTTTTGAATCAAAGGTGGCCAAGGGCCATACGTGGCTTCTCCCTGCTCCCCTCGGGTTTCGCCGCCCTCCCTCTCCGGCTGTAGACCGCTCGAGTCTGGGCGGATGGACCGTACGGCCATCAATAGCCGTCAATCAATACCGCCCTCTAGAAGATCAACCTTGTCCTCAAGGTTGAAGTCTGGAAATTGCACCTGCAGGGCTTCGTACATCTCCCAAGTAGCCTCATGTGTCGGTAAGTCTTTCCACTCGATGAGCACCTCCCTCTTGCCTTGATCATTCTTCCTCACTTCTTTCACCTGTAGTGGCTCTAGTACGAATTGCATATCTTCTGTGAGGCCCTGGGGTATAGTAGGAGTGGCCACAGTATGATCCCCTATGCTCTTCTTCAATAGTGATGTATGGAATACAGGGTGGATGGATGAATGAGGAGGCAACTTGAGACGGTAGGCCACCATCCCAACTTTCCTTTCAATCTCGAAAGGCCTGTAATATCGTGGAGAAAGCTTCTCACTCCTTCTGCTAGCTAAAGTCTTCTGTCGGTAAGGCCGTAGTTTCAGGTATACCATCTCTCCCACCTCAAATGTCACATCCTTGCGATGAGCATCCGCCTTGGTCTTCATAATCTGCTGGGCTCTCAATAGGTGTTCCCTCAACTCTCCTAACACCCTATCCCTCTCCTCCAAGTATTGATCCACTAGATATACAGGGGTCGTCCCCTTCTGATAATTCACCAACGGTGGTGGATCCCTCCCATAAAGAATCCTGAAAGGTGTGAACTGAGATGCGGTATGATAGCAAGTGTTGTACTAATATTCTGCCCATGGCAGCCATTTGACCCACTGCTTAGGCCTCTCCCCCACGAAGCATCTCAAATAAGTCTCCACGCTCCGGTTCACCACCTCGGACTGTCCGTATGTCTGTGGGTGGTATGTTGTACTGCGCTTCAAGAATGTACACTGCATTTTGAAGATCTCCTTCCAAAATGAGCTCAAGAAAACTTTGTCCCTATCTGAGACAATAGAAGTGGGGACCCCATGCAATCGAACCACCTCTCAGATGAAAGTAGATGCCACAGTAGGAGCTGAAAAAGGGTGTCGTAGTGGAATTAAATGGTTATACTTGCTCAACCGGTCAACTACCACCATGATGACTGTGTACCCATCAAACTTGGGTAATCCTTCAATAAAATCCATAGTGACTTCCTCCCAAATCTTGTTTGGAAGCACCAAGGGCTGCAGCAGACCACTAAGGGCACAAGCTTGATATTTGTTTCGTTGATAAATATCACATTTGCTTACCATGTCTTCAACTTCACCTCTTAACCCTTTCCAAAAGAATTCGGCCTTCACCCGCCGATAGGTCTTCTCCAGCCCTGAATGTCCACCAATACAGCTATCGTGGTACTCCCGTAGCAGAATGGGGACAAATGTGGAGTCACGGTGTAGTACCAACCTCCCCTTGTACAACAAAAGAGAGTTCTCCAGGTGATACCCTTTGAACCCTCCTCCCTTCTGGATAGCCGCCCGAATCCTCTCTAGCTCCTCTACATGTTGATTTTCCTTCATCATTTCACCCCAATCTACCAATTATGGTACAGATAGTGCCATCAGCTGTGAGCATTCCATACGGGAAAGAGCATCTGCCGCCTTGTTTTGAACCCCTGGCTTATACTGAATCTCAAACTCATATCCCAAGAGTTTGGCTAGCCACCTCTGATGTTCTTCTGCCACCAATCTCTGCTCTAGTAAGTACTTGAGACTCCGCTGATCGGTACGAACTATGAATCGTTGCCCCAATAGATAAGGCCGTCCATTTTTGAATAGCCAACACAATGGCCATCAGTTCCCGCTCATAAACTGATTTCAACTTTGTTTTAGGCGATAAGATCCTGCTGAAGAAAGCAATCGGCCTATGATTCTGCATGAGTATCGCTCCCAAACCCACTCCTGAAGCGTCAGTCTCAACCACAAACTGCTGGGTGAAATCTGGAAGTGCCAAAACCGGGGCACTAGTCATGGCTTCCTTCAGGGTCTTCATGGCCTCCTCTGCCTTTTCTCCCCATTGAAAATTGCCCTTTTTTAACTGATCAGTCAAAGGACCTGCTATGGAACCGTAGCCCTTGATGAACCTCCTGTAGTAGCCCGTCCGTCCCAAAAATCCCCTTAGGCCTTTAAGGGATTTTTGTGTAGGCCACTTCACCATGGCCTCTATCTTGGTGGGGTCAGCCGCCACCCCACTCTCTGAAATGATGTGTCCCAGATAATCCTCCTTCTAAGCGAAAGAACACTTCTTCTGGTTGGCATATAGCTGATGCTCCAATAAGATCGTGAGTACCACCCCAAGATGGCTGATATGGTCCTGCAGAGATTTGCTATACACCAATATATCATCAAAAAAAACTAAGACAAACCTCCTCAAGTAGGGCTGGAAGACCTGATTCATCAGGGCTTGGAAGGTGGAGGGAGCATTAGTGAGCCCGAATGGCATCACTAAAAACTCATAATGGCCTTCGTGTGTCCGGAAGGCTGTCTTCTGAATGTCTTCAGTCCTCATCCTAATCTGGTGATAACCAGACTTCAAGTCCACCTTGGAGAAGATGGTGGCTCCCCCAAGTTCATCCAAAAGCTCATCTACCACAGGAATATGAAACTTGTCCAACACAATCTCCTTGTTGAGGGCCCGGTAGTCTACATAGAATCTCCAACTACCATCTTTCTTCTTCACTTAAGAGTACAGGACTGGAAAATGGGCTCACACTGGGCTGGATCACCTGAGCCTCCAACATCTCTGACACCAACCTCTCAATCTTCTCATTCTGAGCATGAGGATATTTGTAGGGTCGCACGCTGATGGGTGCTACCCCGGTCTTCAACACAATAGCATGCCCCCTGGATCTGATAGGTGGTAGTCCCTTGGGCATCTGAAACACGGTGGAGTGCTGCTGTAGAAGGTCCTGGACCACCTCAAGTATGACTCCTGGCTCTCTTTCTGCCTCCCTACCCACTTGCTGTAGCTCTATCAAATAGCCCTCTCCCTCCTCTCTCAAAGTCTTGAAGATGGACTTCAAGGCCACTCTGGCTCTGCATAAACTGAGGTCTCCCTATAGTGTCACTTTCCTGCTCCCCTTCCCATACTCCATGTATAACTTCTTCCAATTCACTTTCATCTCACCCAAGGATTGGAGCCACTGCATCCCCAGTATCACGTCGGTGCTTCCCAAGTCCAACAGTAGAAAGTCTTGCACTGTCTCCTCTCCTTGCAATGTAAGGGTCACTCCCTTACACTGCCCGCTACAGCGCTCCTTCCTCGTGCCCAAAATGACTCCTACACCTCTCCCTTGGGTCACCGGTAGCCCCACCCTCTCTACCAATCAGCAAGCTATGAAGTTGTGGGTGGCCCCACTATCAATCAGAACCATCACCTTGCACCCTGCAATCTCCCCTTCCAGCTTCATGGTGGAATGCGATGTCAGTCCTGCTATGGAGTTGAGTGAGACCTCCACCATAGCCAAAAGAGGGTGCTCTTCCTCCTCTCCATCCTCCTCAGTTGCCCCTGTGTCCCCTTCCTCCTCCTCTGAATCCCCCACTAAGATCATATGTAGTGTCTTTTCCTTACACCTATGTCCCGGTGTAAACTTCTCATCACATCGGTAGCAAAGGCCCTTGGCCCTTTTTTCCTTCAGCTCTGAATCAGTCAATCTTTTGAACCCTCCTTGGTTCACTGCCGTAGTGATTTTCTCCTTGGCTACCTCCCTAGGAGGAAGGATGGTAGTCGCCTTTGGGCCTCCAATCATGAGCGGTGGTCGGTAAGTGGGGTAAGACACACCTGATCTCCTTGGTGGCTCAACCTTCAGCTTGTCCTCTACAAGCTGTGCAGTCTCCATGATCTTCACTAACCCATGTGGATCAACTACTCTGATGGCGGCTCTGATGTGGGGCTTCAACCCCTTCATGAAATTACCCTCCAAAAGGTCATCTGGAATCCCTCTCAATCTGCCTGAGAGTAGCTCAAATTGCTCCCTATACTCTGCCACTGTGCCCTCCTGCACTAGAGACACAAATTGCTCATAGTGTGTACCCTCGCTGGACACCCGGAATCTGTGAAGTAGGAGGTCTTTGAACTCCTCCCAACTCCTAACATGTTGTCTTCCTTCAAGCCATTGAAACCAGGCCAATGACTTCCCCTCCAAACATACCGGAACCGCCATCAACTTCTCCTCTTCTGTGACGCCATTTACTGCAAAATAGCGCTCCACCCTGTAGATCCACCCATAAGCATCATCTCCTTCAAAAATAGGAAGCTTTAATTTCCTCATGCGGTTATCGGCTCGGTTGAAGGTTCTTCCATCTCCCCATGTCCCCTGAGTGAATCCCTCTCCCTGTGGTCTTCCCCTCCTCTCCCCCGGGTAAGGGATTTGGATCCCCCTCCATGGGGGTTCTCTTGGCTCTCCATAGCCCATGTCGTAATCTTCCCTTCTTCCTCCATAGCCTCCTCCCAAGTGCATCGTGGGTCCCCCTTGCTCCCATGTGGCACGGTTCCCTTCCGGAAATACCCCTACCTGATTTGGCCCCCCCTCACGTGTGCCGTGGGGGCCCACCGAGCCCATGTATGGCCGGCCCCCCTTCCTTTGACCATTGCCCCAGCATGCCCTCTTCACTTTGGATCACTCCCTCTTCTCTAATTGGAAAATTAGGGTTAGGGTTAGGGTTTGGCACCGGCGATTTCCCTTTTTCCTTAGAATTTCATTGAACAACTTGAGCTTCTACCAATTTATGGATCATCTCTTCCATTACTCCAAACCTCTCCTCTAGGGTTGAGAATTTTTCCTCCATCGACGAAAGTTTCTCACCCACTTCCTCCTTCAATTGGCCCATCTCCCCCTCCAAAACTTCTACCTTCCGCTCCCCCCCCCTTTCAGCCGTTTGATCAAAAGGTGGGCCCAAGGGGCCCACCGTGGCTTCCCCCTACTCCCCTCGGGTTCGCCAGCCCTCTCTCTCCGGCTGTAGACCCGCCCAGGTCTGGGCGGATGGACCGGGTGAACCGGTCCATCAATAGCCGGTCCATCAAAACCCCGAGATCCTCTCTCCCACTAGATCTCTCCTTCTCCCATGAATTCTTTGTTCGTTGGAAGGAACCACACGCAAGATGTAATAGCCCGTATTTTGAACCAGACAAATAAATTTTTTCAAGAGTCATTGCAAGTCCAAATCACAAACCATTTTCTCCATAATATAGATATTGTAGTGATTTATTTACATTATGTTTTTTTCATAATTTTTTGGCACTAGTGCAAATCTTTAAGAAATTGACACTTGTTGATGCAAGTGAGATTTATAAATTGATTTCACCAGAATTTTCTAATAAAATATGTTGTCTTATGAATATTTTAAATTTTATGATCATTTTCTTCTAAAATATATAAGTATTTTAGGAGTATATACAACAAGAGAATATTATGAAGACATAAAGGCAATTTAAAACTACAGCTAGATTGACTGTCATATGAATTTAGAATTGGAAGAAAAAGTCATCACAACAAAATTGTATAACCGAGATCAAAATATTAAATTTTTGTGTAATAAAGCTTGCAAGGAGAGAAACGTGACAAGAATAATATCTATTGAAAATATAATTATGAAAAATAAACTCTAATTATTTGACCAGGTACAACAAACAACCAAAGATGCATCACTAAGGTGGGTAAGAATTAATGTGAAACAACTATGAAAGAAAATGGTAGTTAAAAAATAATATAGCTAGAAGTAATGCCACAAGACATGCACAAATTAGGATTTTTTTTTTATTGGCACATATTAGAGTAGGTACCTCATATTATTCAACGAGAATAAATGGAGGAGGATTTATAAATTGGAACAAAATAGTTAGACAAGGCTAATGATAATATTATGATGATGTTCCATAGTAAGCTACAAACAGTGTGAATAATTAGCTTATTTATATTAGTAAGCAAATCAATCTGAACCAATATCTGGTCAACTAAATGGGCTAAACACTTTCCCAATCTAAACCACATGATAAATTCCAATTTAGTTTAAGTGCAGATCAAATTAAAAATAGCCAGCTCCAACGTTCAAAAGTAGTAGAATTTTGGTTCCTGGATTGGGAAGAACTTAAACCAAGTCCACCAGATTACACGCTCGCAGAAAAAAAAGGAAAGTATATTGAACAGTTCTGGGTTATGTTTTCTCTCCAAACTTACATTTAAAATCCATTTCAAAACGCTCAAGGGTTCAGGAGAAGAGCTAAGATAAGCTTCACCATTTGCCAACTTGCATTAAGAGAATAATAGTACAATGTTGATGTGAAGAATTGGCAGGTAACCCGACTTATATAGCCGGCCCAGTTATGATGTGGCTCTTGGAGTACATTTTGGGAAACTAAAAAGAGGCATTAGATGCATATAACATGCTTCATGTCTAGCTAACACTACAAGGAAATTTAACCACTACAATGTGGCATTAGCTATTGATTCTAGTCAAGACCATAATAAAAAAGATATTCCATTTTCTCTTTCAATGTGAGGTTAAAAGGACTCAGAGTGGGGATAGCGTGGATTTCTAAAAGTCTTAGAGGTTCAAGCAGGCATTTATCAGATGTTGCTTAGTTAGTTTTCTGGATGATACAGGGCTAGTGGTCTAGATGATACAGGGATTATGATGAAAACGTGTGTTGTGAAGTATTCAATAAGGCGATTATCAAGATAACAATGGAGTAAGTCAGGAGTCTTGTTAGGGATACAAAATTACAAATCTCATGCTTGCCTGGTTAAGTTCCAAATTCAATTGATCGAAAATCAATGCCTTGATAGGAAATACTTCGGTTCGCAAGTAAACCTAACCGAAATCAATACCAAAACAAGAGAAAACTGCTGTTTTCAGAAGAAAAACAGCAAATCGCAGCAGTTTTAGTGGAGAAAACTCAAGGAAAATGGAGAAAAACAATATATTTCACTAGTAGATTCAAGAACACAAACAAAGATACAATTTCCTTCAATCCGAGAGGAAGGAATGACTCTCCAAAAAAAAAAGTGCTGTGATCGCCAAATCTTGAAATTACATAAACATGCTTGATATATTTAGCATGTAATAAAAGTTCAACTCAATGCATGAGGCTCTCGGGAATGCAGGATCTAGGAAGAGGATGAAGTATGTAGCCTTACAATAGTAATGCAATATTGTTTCAGGGATCCGAGCCCACAACCTTTTAGGTAACAATGAAAACAAAACCTAATAATTGCTCCAAGCACAAAATCTAATTCAACAGCAAGAAGTTTTAGTAAACATAGAATAGAACCACAAGGATGTCTCTCAACTGAGTTACTCAAGTGTGTTCCTTCATCATATACATGAAAATTGTGCTCTTTTAAACATCATTTTGTCCATCGGTTCATATGGTAGAAAGCATTTTAACTAAAACCAATATATGTGGTTACTGACCTGTTTGAGCTTATATTTTATATCTTCAGCGGAAGTTAGATGGCATAAGGCATAGAAAGTTCGAAGAATACTTCGTTGTATGCTTGGACCTGTCAAGTTAACTAAAGAGAATAGCGAGAATATGTCGTCATCAGATTTCAGAAGTATTAAAGATTCATCATCTTTCAGATCAACTGCCGATGAAATAATGTTCATAATCGTAGTGGCCGCAAGTTCACTTAATATATGATATGCAGTATAGTGGTGATGACGTAAAAGGTCAATAAGTGGAGATAGTGCTCCTTCGCTAATCATTTTCACACCATTTTCAGGTAAGCTTGAAAGACTTTGAAGTGATTTAACAGCCATTGTTTTGATATCTGGATCACTATGTTTAACCAGATGAAGAAGGGCGTCCAGTGCACCATCTCTTAATAGAGCTGCTTTACTTTGGTCAGGCAGCTCAATTTCAGCTAAGGTCGTCACCATGATCTTCTTCACATCGTCATTTCCTAAAAGTATCCAAACGAATATATAAGATCTGGTTATTTTGTAGAAATGAATATGTAGGAAATAATGTGATTTGCTGAGCGACAGATGAATTTTCATAAATTGAGAGTTAGAAAATTATGCACTTGTATGAACCGCAGAATTTTGGGCTGTCACACATAATTGAAGAAACAATAATTTTTATGTAAAAAACTCCAAAAGGGAAACAAAAAGGATCTAAATCATCTAATCCTCTTGTAAAAATCCAATAGTTGTGAGAACAAATAGAGTTGGTCCAACTGCAAGCAATTGAAGAGTAGTTTATATTAAGTTACCATCGCAGCCATCAAAATAGAGATGCTGGTGGCACTGATAATCCTGGCAATGAACGTCAACAACAGGTGTCGTACAGGTAGGTCATGACATCGTTGCTAACTTCTATAGGCAACATTAGTATGAATGGCGATGTCTCAAGGTGGTATCAACCCGAGTAGGAATGTCCCTAAAGACAACAATGAATTTGGGTGGTGATTTCAGACGAACCAACAACAGACATGGGCATGGGATTTGGATGTTACATAAGAACAATAGCTCCTTTGAATTTTGTAGGCCAAATAACAATGTCTTGCAATTTGCGGCTATTGGCAGTAGACTTGGGGCATACATTACCATAAGATTTGGTGGATGGTTTGGGAAATGACTCTGTTAGGCCGGTTAATCATGAACCGGCACAGCCGGCTGACTCAGCTTGTCTACAGGAGGCGCAAACAGTCTGCCTCCCTTGATGTTTTCCACCCAAAGGATGGGCCCCACTTGCCCAATTGATTTCAATTTGAAAAGGAGGGGAGGGCTAGGGCCCGGGAGGGAAATTAGATTATAAAAGCTTTTGTATTAAAGAGGATGAGAGGATTAGGGAAGATTATATTTTAATTGATTGGAATTAGGGTTTCTTAGCGACATGGGCTCTAGACTCTCTTGTCTAGAGATTGGGAGAGACGACCTCTTTCTTCCCTCTGAACAGGATCCATATAGGGTCTTCTTTTTTCTCCTTCCATGATTTCCACCTTATCTTCCACCCTACGAATGTAAGAATTCGTCTTTGCCCTTCCACCCCCTTTGATTTTCTTCATCATGTCCCAGAAAACATCAAGGGAGGCAGACTGTTTCCGCCTCCTGTAGATAAGCTGAGTTGGCCCTTGGGCCGGTTCAGGGTGAGCCGGCCTAACAATACCGCCCTCCAAAAGAATCACCTTGTCCTCAACGTGAAAACCAGGAAACTGATGTTTCACCCTCTCGTATGGCTCCCACGTGGCCTCGTAATCATGAAGGTTTTTCCACTTGATCAATACTTAGTTCCATCTTCTTTATGGCGAACCCCCATTAGCTCTAAGGGCTTCAGAACCACCTCTAAATCCTCAATAAGTGTCGCCGGTAACTCGAGGTTGGAAATATAGTCACCAATGGCCTTTCTCAACTGCGATACATGAAAAATCGGATGTATAGTCGCCGTTGGTGGGTATGGGGAACGCCAAGAGGGATATTATAGTCGCCGAGGTGCTGATTTTGATGAAAGAATGGGGGAATTCGAATGGGGTTTGGACTATGACAGGGTAAGGGAAAACCATGAGACATTGGGAGGGCCTAGCGCTTAGGAGAGAGGAAGCTATGAAAGAATAAGGGGGAATGATGGCGATCATAAGGTTAGGAAGTTGAAGATGCCCATATTTGAAGGAGAATATATGTATGAGTGGATTTTTAAGGTGGAGCGATACTTCGCCGTCAATGGACTGACGAGGGAGGAGAAGCTAACAGCGGCATACTTGTGCTTGGAAGGAAAAGCTCTATCTTGGTATCATTGGAGAGATCAGAGGAGACCTATTAGAAACTGGAGGGAATTCAATGACTGCATAATAGAACGTTTCCAAACCGACCAGGTAGGAGATTTCTATGAGCAGTTATTTGCTTTGACGCATGAGGGATCAGTAGTAGATTATCAAGAGCGATTTGAGCACCTAGCCAGTAGGCTGGAGCAATTATCAGATACAATATTGGAGATGAATTTCATGAAAGGGTTGAAGGCAGAGGTCCGAGCATCAGTGAATGTTCTAATGCCCCGTGACTTGGGGGAGGCCATGAAGTTGACCCAGCTGGTTGAAAATCAGAGAAATCTGGAGAAGGGAGCCAGGAGTAGCAGCACAGGTGGCACTTACAGGATGAAGACTACTCATCTAGCACCTAAAGGTCCTGCAATAGGAGGTACTCGGGAGGCCACCAAGGAGAAGACAGTAGGAGGAGGGAGTGGGGGAAATTTCAAGCAGCTGATAGAAAAAGAGATGAAGAGAAGAGGGCTAAGGGGTTGTGCTCCATGTGCGATGAAAAGTATTCGCCTGGGTATCGGTGCAAGGACCGAACTCTTCGGGTTCTCACCATCTGTGATGACGAGGAACTGATGAGAGAGGTAAGGAGGAGACAAAGGAGGAGATGGAGGATAAGCTGCATTTGGATCTAGATGAGGTTTCCCTGAACTCAGTGGTAGGATTCATTACGAATCATACCATGAAAGTGAAGGGGGAGATAGAGAACAAGGAGGTGGAGGTGTTGATTGATAGTGGGGTTACTCATAATTTCATTTCTACTCAGGTCGTTGACCAAATGGGAGTGAGATTGGTGGATACATGTTGTTACGGGGTGATGATGGGTACGGGGAAGATGGAGAAAGGCCAAGGGATTTGTAGATGAGTGCTATTGACTATCCATGGGATTCAGGTGGGGGGAGATTTTCTTCCACTAGAGCTTGGGAGTACAGATGTTATCCTGGGAATGAAATGGCTACAGACTTTGGGAGACACCAAAGTGAATTGGGGAGCACTCACGATAGAGTTGATGGTAGATGAAAGGAATGTGGTAATTAAGGGAGATGCAGGGTTATGCAAATTTATTGTTTCTCTTAAAACTATGGTGAGGGATATACAGTTGGCAGGCGGAGGATATTTGATGGAGCTGCACAGTTTGGAGGGGGTTAGATTGGAAGAGGGATGGGACATACCCCTCTCTATACAGTCGTTGATTCAGCAGTTCCAAGAGGTGTTTCAACCACCTCAGGGATTGCCACTGCAGAGGGAGCAGGAGCACGCCATCATTTTGAGGGAAGGTGTGTCACCCATCAGCGAATGGCCTTATCGCTACTCCCAATTTCAGAAAGATAAAATTAAAAAGTTGATTAGAGAGATGCTAGAGGCAAGAATCATCAGACCAAGCCTTAGTCCTTTCTCTAGTCCAGTTCTATTGGTGAAGAAAAAAGACGACAGCTGACGATTTTGTGTGGACTACAGGGCGCTAGTGACTAGTAATATTGTTATGCTAAAATGAGTATAATGTATAAGAGCATGTAAACGACAAATTAGCATAAGGCGTCATGATTCTTGTTACAGATTGGAACGAAGTGACTAGTAATATTGTTATGCTAAAATGAGTTGATCATATAAAGGGTCTTTGATTTCATTATTATAATGCATAAGAGCATGATCCAATCTAGAGAAATGAGCAAATCAATGACCTACATGTATCATTGAAGCAATTCAAAGACATGCATTATTACTTACAAAAAAAAAAAAACTTTTTATCCTAATGAGGTAGATGTTAAAACCGTTATTATTGGTCCTTAGACTAGATGAGAAAAGTTGAGTTTATTTCAGATCGACAATCAATCATTTATGTTCAAACTAAGAATGTAGACCCCAAATAGTTGGGATAAAGCTAATAATCAAGACGAACGTAAAGAGCTCTCTTAATTTATTTAAAATTTTTATTTGTTGGTGGATAACATTTTGCAACACCAAACTTGCCCTTTCTCTCACACTATGTGCTAAAAAAAATTAAAAATATTGAGAGAGAGCGGGAGGGGGGAAGAATGAGATAGTGGGGGAGGGGGATGAGATAGAAATAACCTAGCATGCCATTATGAAATTTCACAATAGACCCTTCTATTGAAACAATCTTGTGACAAAGGATGGTCAAAACAAGGTAGAAGATTAAACCAAATTTTCTACCTTAAAGAAGAAAATGTCAAAGTCTCCCATAAAGTTTCCATGATGGGAAGAAGCCTAGTTTTGTTTGAGATAATTAGCAGTAGAAGAAAACCGGCAAGGGCTGATGAAATGCATAAATTATCTCCATATATGAGAACTAGCTTGAGTGCTCAATGATAACATGTCCATGGGATAACTACATGCTGAACAAGGCTAAAAAATCACTTATGAGGAAATAAATGTCGAAGTTCCCTTCTGGTGCAGACGCACACAATAACCTGCAAAACTCAAACAACCTAGGCTAAAAGGAGAAACTCAATGGAACAGTGGAAGACTCGTCTTCTATTTCTTCTATGTATCTTTTTCTGCCTTTCTCTATACTTCTTTGAGATACATATACTATACCGGTTCATACCAAATACCGGTTTAGACTAAGCAGTAATAAAAGTCGTATATATATAAAGCAGCTAAAAAATAGAAACGTTAAAACGATAGTGGAACGTGGCACCTGCAGCCATGTGCACCGTTATATGAAGGTGGCCCTGATATGGGGTTATGGGACCGCATCACCTTCACATGATACCCGACTAGATTTCTATAAATTTTAGAGTTTGCAAGGGGCAATGCGCATAGCAGAGAGGGGATACCAAGCACAAACGCTCAATGGTTGATTTAAAGCCTCTTATATCCCCACTCACTCCTTGTACGCCTATCAATCTAATTTTAGTATTGCATGCTAAAGTATCAATTCAACTAAGGAAAAACTACATATAAATTTAAGGTACAAGGCAAAAAATCAAGTCTTTATCAAATTGACACACCCGAGAATATAAATTGATAAAATATTAAAGCTAAAAAGGTTGAACATTAAATGCTGAAGTGAGATAGAACATGATAAAGAACCTGATCCAAGACATCGCAATAGTGGCTTAAAATAGTTTGCCTTTGCCATTTTCACAACATTTTCATCGAGGTAAGAAAGGTTCTCCAATAGTTGTGTCGCATCAGTTGCAGCCTGATTACCATCATTTGTAGTAGTCACCAAAAGAAAAATGCAGCCACGGGCCTTGCCAATCTTATTGCGAATCAGCTCAGTTCTTGACAACTCCAGCAAAAGTGCCACGGCCAATTTACGTTCCTCACTACGTCTTCCAAGAGACATTACAACAAATTCAATCAGCTTATCGATACAGGCAAGTTGCTCCTGCTAAAGGAAGCAGATTTAATCAGTGGGAACACTGTATGTTTATGCCCAAAATAAAATAATTGCAGCACCGTTGCTAAAGCAAGCAGATTTGTAACACTCAAACCAACAACAAATCTCCATTGGAAAAATTGACATAATGTACTTTTTTTTTTTTGACAAACAATCACATACCTAGCCTTCTCTTCTTTGAAGATCAAAGGCAACACTGCTCATCAAAAAGTCCAATGTCAATTGAATTAACAATGTAGGAGATAATAGATAATCTCGTCAGAGATCACACAATAACACTCAAACCAATAACAAGTATCAATTGGCAAAATTGGGCATAAACATAAGATACTTAAAAAATTTTATTGACAAAAAATCATATACCTTTGTATCATCACTGTCCTTAGCTAGGATATATAGCACAAACAGAGCGCGACACCTGATCTCCAAACTCTTTCTTTCAAGCAAACCAACAAGAACAGGCAGATAGTTCTCAAAAACAATCCAATCACGATGACAGTCCTCTTTGCAGAACTCCTCCAGCCGGTCAAGAGAATGAAGCACCTCTTGCTCAGCATTAGATTCAAACTTAGTTTTGAGGTTGGCAATGGTGATGATTCTGTTTCTTTCCCTCCACTCTTCAATGGATTTCTTCAGAGTATAGTTGGGCCGCAGATCGCCAACACTCAAGGGCGTCATCGTCAAAGGACAAGTACAATTTCCCTCCGCAAACCACTTCTCAATGGCGCTCTTCTCAAAGGTGTGCCCGAAAGATGTCTCCACTGGGTCATCCATGACATCCCCAGTGATGGGGCAAAGAAAGGGCTGGAGTGGCGGCAAAGGCTGATTTCCCAAACGATTTCGTTTGCTAAGATACCTCTCCTCCCTCTCCCGAAATGATGAGACCGCATCCGAGATTGAGAGGAAGGAGACAATCTGATCCATCTGTACGGCTTCAGCAAGGTCTTTTCTCTCGCGGGACTCGGCGACCTCGGCCCGCAGCTTGTCAAGTTCTACTCTAAGCGTAAGCGGGTCGGGGGAAACGCCAGCGACGTCAGCAACGAGCCTAAGGATGTGATTAGCATAGGCACGGTCCGAGGCCTGGTCGCAGACCGCGGACTCAATCTTGTCCAGGACCTCCTCGACAGCGGAGGAAGCACGGAACTCAACTGCGACAAGGCGGTCTCGGATCGCCTCAACCTTGTCTAGCGCCGAGGAGGAGAAGGGGAGGAGAGATAAGGCGACGTAGAAGTCTCGGGTGGCGCAAGAAAGGCGGCGGGAGGTCTGGCGGGAGCTGATGACGACATATAAACGACTACGGCGGGAGCTTTCGAAGTCAATGGAGCTCGAAGCAGCGGAGGCAGCTACCTCGGCGGCTTCAGAGAGGGCGTCCAGTGCGGTGGCGATGGTTGATATGGAGGAGGAATGAAGGTTATCCTCCAGTTCGCGAAGGACAGGAAGCGTGTGGAGGAGGCAGGAGGAAAGCTCGGTGAAGGCGTGGCGGTCGATGAGGACGTCCGAGTTGGAGGCGATGGCGCGAGCAGCGCGGCAGATGAGGTAGGAGGCGGCGGTTAAGGAATCGTCGGAGGGGTCTTCTTCGGTCATCGTCCCCCGCCAGCAGTGGAGACTCAGACAAGAATGGCGCTTGCTTATATATATATATATATATATATAATAAAAGTGAATTTTTCATAAAAATTTTGGAAATACAGCATAACATAGTGCTTGCTTAATATTTTTAAGAGGGCTCTCCCATTTGCTAATTAAAGAGAAGAGAGACATTCCTTATATAATTGTCATGAGTGTTATTAAGCATAATAATATTTTTTGGCATATCAAAAATAAATTACTTTGATTATAAAAATTTAAGGAATAATGTCAACATCATTTGTAGTTCACTTTATGATGACACTTATCGTCATGACTATTTTAGTAAATAATAATAATCGGCTACTATAACTAATGAATTTATTCCTATGCTCATTCCTATAACTTGATATGAGTCGACAACTATCTAGTTTGATGTTGCGTATTGATGGTGAATTGAAAATATCATATGAAATGGTGCCAACATATGTTGTTGGTCAGAATAAACCACTAAGAATTTTCCAAGATCATTTAAACTGTTATGGAGCGCAATACTTCATACTTCATTACTGATTATGTTAGAAACACCGTCAATTTGATTTATCATTATCCCGTTCAGGAAAAAATTATGTTGAACTAAGTAATGATGATGAATTTATGAATATAATTTTAGAACGCACTTGTTGCGTGCTAGAATATACACGGCGGTAGAGTTAGAAAATATTCTTCTTAGGGTTGCACGAGTATTCAGCACACAAACCAAAAAAGAAAATGAACACTAGAGTTTTTACGTGGAAAACTCAAAAAGGGAAAAAACCACGGGGTCTCGCCCAGTTGTAAAATTCCTCTAGTGTTTTTGTAAATTACAAGAAACTGATTCGTCCCACAAATCGGGACGATTAGATTACAACTTGAAGCAAATTTACAAAGTTTTGCAGAATCCCGTCGTTTCCCGAAAATCCGGCAGAGTTTCGGCGTATTCAGGCGACGGGAAGAGCTCCGGCGGTGGTCGAGGAGGAGAGGATTTGCCTTTTCCCCTTTTCCTTCTTTTTCTCTTCTTCTTCTCCCTCTTCACTTGAGTCCCCCTTGTGAAGAATGAGGGCTCTATTTATAATTTTTTTGGAGTGGCATGGCTCGTAAATAGGTGTAAGATCATGGGCGAATAGGGAGTGGTTTGAATGGACGGCCGATATTGAACCCTTTGATCGTGCACTGTTCGTTGGACATTTGGAGACCTTAATGATGTCGGAATTTAGCGATCTTAGGCTCGTTGGATTTGTCTCGTCGAGACGCTCAATTCGAGTATAAGCTCATTAAAATCAGAGACCGTTTGGTAACTTAAATTGCGGTTTGAACCTTCCAACAGCGCTTCGGGTCCTTGATTCGGACTCATTTGGGCTCGGATTGGGTTGAACTTGGTGTCGTTGGGTTCGTATTTCCGAGATGCTCAGTTTGACTATAGACTCGCTGAAATCGGAGTCCTGGTGCTTTTGGATTTAATTTTTGAAGTTTCCAACTAGTTTTTTGCCTCGAGATTCGTGCCCGATCAAGATAAATTTGTGACGCCGTATCAGTACTCATAACTAAACCATAGTGATTTATGTCAAAGTGGATCAATTAAATGGCATGGAGCATACTAAGATTTGCACTACATACCAACCATTGAGTAGAAGATATATTTAAGGCATTCGACTTATTTGCATCAACTCAAGACAACCTACACCCACAATCAACAACAACAACAACAACATCAAGCCTTTATCCCACTACGTGGGGTCGGCTACATGAATCCTTTTTCTCCATTGTGTCATATTAAAAGTCAAATTCTCGTTTAAATCTAATAAAGAAAGGTCATTCCTAATATTTTCTAACCAAGTCTTTTTAGGTCTACCCCTACCTTTCTTAACATAAGTCAAATCTAATACCTCTACTCTCCTAACCGGGTCATCGCAAGGCCGCCGTTTTATGTGACCAAATCATCTAAGGCGACTTTCTCTAATCTTATCTTCTACTTGAGCTACTCCAACCTTTTCACGTATATGCTCATTTCATATCCTATCTCTAAGGGTAAAGCCACTCATCCACCTGAGCATCCTCATCTCTGCCACACTTAACTTAGTATTATGCTTCTCTTTTAAAGGCCAACATTCGGCACCATAAAGCATTGCAGGCCTCACTACCATCTTATAGAATTTTCCCTTAAGTTTGAGGGGTACATTTCTATCACATAGCAAGCCCGATGCATTCCTCCACTTCAACCATCCAACTTGAATTCTGCTGATAATATCCCCATCTATTTCACCATCACTCTGAACAATAGATCCAAGATATCTAAAACGTGTAATCTTATTAATGACTTGATCGCCCAAAGTCACAATCCCCTCACTAGGTCTATTAATACTAAAATTACACTCCATATATTCCGTTTTAGATCTACTCAAGCGAAAACCTTTAGACTCTAAGGTTGACCTCCACAATCAAATTTTAAAAAAATTATATTTATCATTTTAAGATACCATAACTTTTATAAATCATAAATATAAACAATAATCAATACAAGCAACTAAAATCATATACATCAATATACTTTACTATTTATTCACCCAAAATATCATTTACACTAGTCAAGAGATCACTATAATCACTAATATATCACAAATTCTTGACTACAAAAGAATAAAAGAAAATATGTAATAAAATCTAAAGAAAACTTGAAGATCTCTATCAACCTCACTCCAACTGGTACTGACCACCTTCTTTGACCTGAAATCATTAAAATTCACATAATGAGCTCAAAAGCCTAGTAGTAATCCAAAACTCACTAAAATTTTTAATGTAATGACTAAATAATCAATATGATATGCTCTGTATAATATAATCAATAGCATTCAATATAGTTAATGATCAAATATTATCAATAAAATTCAAAATGTTCAAAAATAAAAGTAGGGAATCATTATAATGAATCTAAAAATCAATTATTTGTATAAAATTTAATAATTCGGTAAAATAACGATGCAGAAATCATTCAGAAATCATTAAAATATATATATTATTTATTCATATACCTCATATATTTATATATTACCAATGCATTCAATACTATCAATAATATTAATATATTTGTCAATTCCATCAGTGCTATCAATGTATGCATGCATCAATCTATGATTCAGCAATACAGGACATCCAACTTTAACGTGGTGTTTTCAACATCTTTTACCCCAACTGATTCCTAGTTGGTTATCAGTCATATCAATTAATACTTATTCAATTAATCAATTCTCATTACATGTGACTTGATTAAATCAATAAAGAGTCGTCACTCTCTGTCTGTCGACGTAATGAATCATTTATTACATCAACCGGGATAACACCACAAACTATCTTTAAAGGAAAATTCATCAGTCCACCCTCTTATGCAGGGCATTATGATTTAACAGCCAACCCATTTTATAGTATTAATAGTCAGTCTTTCTTGCTTATGCAAATGTTACAATCAAAATGCAGTAGAAAATAATCAATTCTGATCAATAAAAAAAAATCTATATAATAATCAAAATTATTGAAAACTAAAATAAGAAAATGAGATTTGAGTTACTTACAACAAATAAAAAAATCTCTAAACAAAATTGATGGGTGAAAAAGCCTCGAACAACCTTCTCTCTCTTTCATCTCTCTTCGGCAAGGCACGACGCTGAAATTTAGATTTTTCATTTTAAAAATTTATTTGAAAAAAAATTGGATTATTACATTCGTCTGCTAACACTAGCAACCTATTGAAAATAAAATAAAAATTGATTATATTCATAAATGGTTGTAGAGTTGGATGATTATCCAACACTCATTGGTCCATAGTGCTAAGTGAGTTATAAGGGACACACAGAGCAGCACATCCAAAGAAGGTACTAAACTCTACTTAATTTTTTGTTTGCCACATCATTTGAATGTTAAGCTTTAAATACAATGTTCTATATTTATGCTAAGGTACTATTATGGATGTTACTTCATATTTGCTCATGGAAAAGGAGTGGCATACTACTTGCCCTTTGTTCATAGCAACCCTTTAGGAAGATGTTATGGATCACATTAGGCACTTACATTATATTAGGTTAGAACATCATTTGCTTACCACACTGACAAAGTGTTGGTCTCTAATGGGAATTTTTTCATCAATGATTTAAAATATTTTGTGATTGAGTACAATATAGAAAAAATATACTATTTAAAAGATAAAGATACTAATTCACTATGGACTAAATAATAAAAATCAATTTTGAACATTTCATATTTCCAGAGACTTTCTCTAATATAAAATATTTGATTGAATATGATTTATTTTATTTTGGCATGCATGTTTCTCATAAGAATTATATAACACCTTAAGTAAAAAAGAAGCTAAACTCTTAAACATTAAGATGTCTTCTAGTGTAATGATTGAAATTTTCTTAAAAAACTCTATAATTAAGCATGCTTGTGCTAAAGCAAAAACTGGGATGGGTGACCCCTTAAGAAATTATACCAACGGAAGAAAATCATGAGATCATTAGATCAAAATAGACAATATCTCAATAATTAAAAGCTTGGTTTATTACAAAGTATTATTAGAGTAATACACCAGTAGAAGAAGAGAACTAAGTAACATACATGACAAAGTGCTATGCTATAGAGGTCAGCTCTTGAATCCTATATGAGATAAAGTCCTATATGGTGAGAGCTATTACTTGAACTTGTAGGGGTCACCTCTAGAATCTTATATGTCTAGTTGGTGATTATGAGATAATGATACTGATGATGATATCCATTATTTAATTGGGAGAAATTGTGAAACTCATTACGTAAAAAAAGGCTAAACTCTTAAACGTTAAGATATTTTTTGGTGTAATGGTTGTAATTTTGTCAAGAAAATTCATAGTTAAGTTTGATCATGTTAGGGAAATACTGGGATGGGTGATCTCCTTGGAAGTTCTACTACTGGGATAAAATCGTGAGACCATTAAGCCAAAGTAGATAATACCTTGACAGCTAAGAGTTTGGGCAGTTATAAGGACAAATTTCTATGGTTAATTACATCCCAAAAGTGTTTGGCCTTTGAGAAAATTTTTGATTAAAACAAAAATATACATTCTCTTGATCAAAATATTAGTTGACTTAATTTTAAATGTTTTAATTTAAATGTTTTGAGATTAAAATTTAAAGGATGATTGGATCAACTTTAGAATTATTTATATAAGAAGAACAAGAGATGAAAGGTAGAAGTATTTGATTATGAGAAACTCAGAGGTACTCAAAACTATTAAATATTAAGCTTTATGTTTTAAGATTGAATTTATATTAAAGTTGAACCATCTTATTTAAAAGATTGAATCTTAAATTTCAATAACATCATATTAAAAAAAAGCTCAGGAATGTGAGGACTTATATAATAACTAAGAAGAACATCAACCTTAAGTATTGAGAATCATTGATGAGGTAGTAACTTCAACCTAAATTTAACAAATACATAGGATTTACCAACATGAAAACTCAAAAGAGTTTAAGTTAGCTTGACCCTTGGTCTTACAATCATGCTTAGAAATGCTAGCCATCTAAATCCACCTAAGCACTTATAGTCTTGGTCTCATGGCATACGTCCGATATATTATGCTATTTTAATTTTAGAAAAGTAAACTTACAACTTAGGCTTCGTTTGGGACGACTTTCTTATTACTTCTCAAAGCAATTTTTTAGTATAAATTTTTTTCTTTTTTAACCAAAAAACCGCTTTAGGAAGCAGCAAAAAAGTTATCCCAAACGAAGCCTTAGTCACTTAAAAACTAAAATATCTAATCACGAGAGGTATGTTTGTTAATTTATTAATATAAATTATTTTTAGTTATCTAATCCTTAATATGAGAATTTTTATTCCTATGGATGACTCTTAAGGCCATATAAATGATATTCATAAGTAAAAAATACAATTGATACATGATTTGATTGGCATAACCTTATAGATAAACAATTAGTTAAATATTGAAGTTCTTATATATAAACAATTAAATTTATTTTATATCATATACAAGTTTATATGAAAAATTTGCACTTTAATTGATTTTAATATTATTTATGTTTGAAAGGGTAAAAAATTTACCCCTAAGATCCTATTGCCTAGCAAGTTCAAGCTACACCCAAGCAAAATTTATGAAGAAATCTATGAAAAAGCATACAATTTCTTGTAACCTTCTCATCAACTACAAGGAGAACGAAGCAAAACTAATCTTTGCCCACCGATGCTTAATTCGGTTGGTGGGCGTGCTCGGTTGGGAACCTCCCATCCCGAGTTCGATTCACTCGAGCGGCAGTCGGCCCTTAAGTGGGGGCTCCAAAGTGCCGGCTATGGATTTGTGGCCTGGGTGACCCATTATGTCGGCCGGGGTTTACGGACCGCCAAGCTTGCTCGACGAAGTCGGGTGTGGCAGCAGACGGTTCCTGGTCATAAAAATAAAAATAAAAAAGCAAAGCTAATATACAAGAAATCCCATAAAAAGTATATCGTTGTCCATGTTGTCGGCCAACAAACCAGCGTAACTAATATGGAAGAAGAGACGCACCTTTCCCTGTTGTTGAAAGCTTAAGCTTCCAACTAAGAAGTTTTGAGTTCAAATATTTGTGTATGTGTTGTGTGTGTGAGTTTATCTTAAATGACCTAAATGTCCCTATATATATATATATATATGAAAGAAGAGCAGGGCCCAACTAGTCCTAATTTGCATGAATATTGATGAAAGTGTTCATTACAAATGCATCCGGTGGCGCCTGCCAGATCAATCAACACTATCTACTCCTCCATGGGGAAAGGACTCAAAAGCCTCATCTTGAAGCAAAAATCTAAGGCAATTGCTGCAGCTACAAATATGATGATATTCTCTGACACAGACACCGCGCCATCAATACAATGCGAGACAAAACTGGCCAGATTTAGCTCCACAGGCTTTCCAGATTCTATTTCAGCAAGTCCTGCAAAATTGGACAAAAAGATTTAGTATTTTTAAATTTTGAAGTAAAAAGTTGTTTTAAGAAGCAGTAAAAAAATCGTCTCAAACGAAGCCTTACTCGTCAATTAAAACCGCCGTCACAGATTTTAAAACAAAAGGAGTAGCAAAGAAAGTAAATAAAGGCACCTTTGATAATGCCAAAAGCAGCAGAGGTTCCTGTTTTGAGCTGGAAGTTATCTATATCTCTTCTTATCGTGTAACGAAAAGTAACCCCAAACAAAGCAGTTCCAATAAAAATGATTGTTGTGTGAAGGGAAAATACAGTAAAGTTAGTAGCTTGATAGAGAGAAAGAGGCAAGCTTGCCAGAGTGCCAACTATGGATGATATTGAAGCTGCTTTGATGGACTCTAATCTCTCAATCTCTTTGCTTGTCGCTTTCTTTCGAGGCAACTCTGAGCTTTCGAATGAAAGATGACGCTCTGACTCTTCAACCATCCCTCTAGCTTTCAACAATTCCTTCTGGGTGACTGCAATCTTGAAAAAAAAGAACATAATATAAAATCAAAATTATAGATTACATTGAAAATTGGTTGAAAAGTTCTATTTTGGTGAGTTTTAAAAAGAAAAATTATGATTTTCATCATTTTAACCTGCCCATAAATCCTCAACAGTATCTATTTAATCATTGAAAACTAAATTTGTCAACATGCATATATTCAGATTCTTTGTTTCCTGTTATACATAGTCGATGATTTCATCATTTGCTATCACTAAAGTTTCAGAACATGTTGAAGTTCAAAATCATAATGGTACAACTCACTAACATCCACATGATTCCCTCAATATTCCTTAAGGCAAAAAAAAATTGCTCTTTTTTGTAATTCAATGTAGTCGTTATGCTAAAACCATAGATAAAAGGCCAGAATCTGTATCTAAGGACTTCAATCAAGGCCATGAACTAAAAAAACTGAGCGTAATGAACATAGCCCAAGCCATGGTTAGGAACTAAAAAATGTTGAGCATTGATTTTGATATTAATGTGAAGTAATCTCTAAGCTCTAACCATCATTAAATTCCAGGTGATGATGATATTTGTATCAACGAATAGTTCTTATTTCCAATAGCAAATTCAAGTTGTGAAAATGCAATTTAAATAGTCAGTTTGGGATGGCTTTAGCTGTTTATAAAGATGATTGTAAAGCTGCTATGGAGAAAATAATTTTTTTGAAAGTTGTTGTAAAAAGCACAAATAAAAACTATGATTGCAATATGAAAAGCAAAACTGTAAGAAAACTATCCCAAAAGAAGCCTAAGTTTTGATGATAATCATGAAATAATACCATAGCAACAACTTGATCCAAAAAAGTATTCATAAAAGATCATTTATGGCTACTGGTGGATAGCTTGCAAAATTTAAGCAACAAATTAGAAAACATAAAAGAAAAATTTGTTGGGAAATTTCTAATGTGGACCTAAGTCTGAATATTGATTACAAATTAATGTGGAAGTTTCCTGAAGAATCTTATTGTATTTCGAATTAGGTTTTTTTTTAATATAATTACACGTAAAAGCTTCTTCGTAAGCCAACTGACTCTCAAAGGAGGAGCACATGTCTAAATTTGTAGCCTACAAAGAAGCCTTGCCTTGGAACCACTAATCCCCATCATTGGCTTCGATTAAAGGTAAAACATCAAGGATGATGTGGTATGCTGTGGAAGAAGCGGTGCTAAAAGAGATAAAACAGAGAACTAATGGTAAAAAGGCTTCAGCCTGTAAGTGTATTAGAAAATTAACTATCATCCTCTTCCTCGGGGAAGAAGATATACCAAGCTAACTATCAAGAGGTGTTGACTCTTGCAGAAAATAACAACTAGCAGCAAAAGCAAAAGAGTACTATCACCCTAAAAATGGAAACTACGGTAGTGGAACCTGCAGCATATAACAGAAAGCATAAAACAACTAACAGGATAATTATAGGTAATAAACTATAGGTAAATAAAGGCTTTGATGATTGGTGGCTGTGATGCACCGCATCATTCTTCCCCTCCAACTGAAGAATCATCAGACCCTAATGATGTCATGGCGGTTGGTGCTTCATCCGGTGGGTAGTAGGTGGAAAGATCAGCAACATTAAATGTAAAGAAGTATTGAAATGACGGGGCAAATCCACAATATATGCATTCGGGTTGATTTGTTTAAGGGCAGCAATCGGTCCTATCTTCCTTGGGCTCAACTTGGAATAAGTACCGGGAGCGAATCGTTCCCGTCGCAAACGAACCATCACTAAATCTCCTGGTTTGAATACCCTCTCTCGCCGGTGTGCATCAGCCTTTAATTTGTAGGTGGTATTGGACTCCACAAGCTTAGAACGAACATCCTGTAGCATGGATGAGAACTGGTTTGCAAAGGTGGAGGCAGTTTTGTTCATGCACTTCGGTAATACAGCAATGTCAACCGTATGATTCGGTTGTTTAGTGTACACGACACTAAATGGAGTTTTGCCCGTTGAGCGATTAGGCATGCTGTTGTATGCAAATTCGGCTTGGCCTAGCATGTCATCCCACAGCTTGGGATTCTCTTGGACAAGGCAACGAAGCATGTTGCCGAGAGTCCTATTTACAACCTCCGTCTGTCCGTCGGTTTGAGGATGGTAAGCCGAACTGAGCTTAATTTCTGTGTTTAGACGCTTCCACAATTCCCTCCAAAAATTGCTAATAAATTTCACATCACGGTCCGAGGTAAGGCTCCTGGGGAGCCCGTGAAGACGGACGATTTCGGTAAAGAAGAGGCGTGCAATATTTAAAGCGTCAAAGGTCTTCTTACATGGAACAAAGTGCGCCATCTTCGAAAACCTGTCAACCACAACCATAATAGAGTCATGCCCACGCCGGGTACGAGGCAAACCCATGACAAAATCTAAACTTAAGTCTTCCCATATGGTCTCCGGTATAGGTAGTGGGAGGTACAACCCACTGTTTTGGCTACCTCCTTTGTAGACTTGGCAAACCAGACATCTTTCCACAAATCGCATCACATCTCGTCGCAAGTGTGGCCAGAAAAATCGGGACTGCAGCTGAGTGAAGGTGTTGTTCCGACCTACATGTGCTGCCAAACCACCGCAATGAACCTCCTTGATGAGTTGAGGTCTCCATGAAGAGTCTGGAATGCACAGCTGATTATGCTTGAACAAATAACCATGTCTGATAGAAAATTCCTTGTCCGAAGTATTATGGAGGCATGCTTCCCAGATTTTACCAAAATCCTTATCAGTGGCATATAGTTCTTGCAAACACTCAAGCCCAGTTATTTCAGTTTGTAATTGAGTAAGGAGAATACTTCTCCGACTAAGTGCATCTGCCACTTGGTTTTGAGAGCCCGATTTATGCGTGAGAACAAAAGAAAAGCGTTGCATGAATAAGATCCACCTAGCGTGCATCCGGTTGATGTTCTTCTGATTGTTTATGAACTGTAAAGCTCGATGATCGCTGCACAACACAAATTCTTGATGTAAAAGATATGGCTCCCATTGCTTCAAAGCTCGCACAACAGCGTACAATTCTTGCTCATATACACTCCACTTTTGGCGAGACGGGCTCAACTTTTCACTAAAAAATTCCACCGGCTTATTTTCCTGACTTAAAACCGCCCCTATGCCAATTGCCGAGGCATCAGTGTCCACATGGAAGGGCTTATCAAAGTTGGGAAGGGCAAGCACAGGAGCTGTGGACAAGGCTATTTTAATTTTTTCAAAGCTTTCTTGTTGTTCATTACTCCATTGGAACTGTTTGAGTTTTAAACAATTAGTAATAGGCGCCATGATGGAACTAAAGTTCCGAATGAACCGTCGATAGAAATTGGTGAGACCGTGAAAGCTTCGCACATCAAAGAAGGACTTTGGAGTTGGCCAATCAGTTATAGCTGCAATCTTCCGATGGTCGGCTTGCACCCCTTCAGCTGAAATGACAAAACCAAGAAAATACACCTTGGGTGCTGCAAATTCACACTTGGAAGGATTCAAATACAATTTGTTTTGCCTGAGAGCAGTAAAAATGCTTGTCAAGTGAGCTAAATGATCAACCAAGGAAGTACTATAAACAAGTATATCATCGAAGTAAGCAATGCAAAACTTGTTCAGAAAAGGTTTAAGAACTTCATTCATTAGTCTCATGAATGTCGAAGGAGCGTTGCATAGCCCAAAGGGCATTACTCTCCACTCATATAACCCATGACGAGTCTTGAAAGCTGTCTTCAATTCGTCCCCGGGCCGAATCCGTATTTGGTGATACCCACTACGGAGATCGAGTTTGGAGAATATAGTGGCGCCTGATAATTTCTCTAGTAACTCTTCCACACGGGGAATCGGGAACCGGAATTTGACAGTAATTTTGTTGATTGCACGACTGTCTATACACATTCGCCAACTTCCATCTTTCTTCGGAACGAGGAGTGCCGGCACAGCACATGGGCTAAGACTGGGCTGTATGAGCTTGTTTTCCAATAGTTCCTCAACTAGTTCCTGCAGTACCTGATGCTCCTTCGGACTGAGCCTGTGATGTGGAAGGTTAGAAAGTGTTGATCCATGTATAAGATCAATTTGGTGCTGGAGAGCTCTCAACGGTGGTAGCATTTTTGGCATTGAGTCCGGAATCACGTCATGGAATTGCTTCAGCAATTCGGTGACCATTGGTTCCCCGTTGACCTGGGCATTACAGGGCATTTGCTCAGTAATAATCAAGGCAAATAATAGAGAAGTTTCCTTCCAGGAAGCTAGAAGTGAGCCACCCGAAACTATGGCCATAGCAGCTTTCTTGCCATCCTGTTTGGTCATTTGGTCCCCATCCTGAGACAATAATCTGAGTTTCTTACCCTGCCAGTCCAGAGAATAAGTGTTGGCCCTGCCGTCGTACATTGCACCAACATCGAATTGCCAAGGCCTTCCCAAAATCACATGGCAAACATCCATTTCCAAAACATCACATAACACTTCGCAACTATAATTTTTGCCAATAGAAAATTTAAACCTGCACATTTCGGATACCAAAATATCCATTCCTTTCTTGACCCAACTTATTTTGTAGGGTTGGGGATGTTTTACTGTCTTAAGTTGTAAGGCGAGAACGACGGCACGAGAGACAATGTTTTCTATGCATCCACTGTCGATGAGAAGATTGCATACCTTGTCGTTAATGGTGCACTTGGTCCGGAAGATTGCATGCCTCTGAGAATGAACTGATTTTCTAGGTGCCAACAACAACTTCTCTAGGACACACACAAGTGGTTCGCCTTCATCACCGGCCACCTCTTCGACATCTGTGTGTTGCTCTTCCTCTCCATTGTCCTGTTCATGCTCACCATCCGCATCCAGTAGTTGTAACTATTGTCGGGTAGGACATTCGTTCGACTTGTGGCCTTGTTGAAAGCACCTGAAGCACTTGATAACCTGAGGCCGGGAGTACGGGTTCTCTTTCATGGGAATTTTGGGCTTCTGTAGGAACCTCGGCTCTGCCCCGGCTTGGCGAGGCTATTGGAACGGGTGTTCTCTGGCGGCATTGGTGCCCTGCGGTTCATTGCACTGGCTTGTTTCATTGAATCTTGTCCGGTGTCTGCTAGTTGACTCCTGTGCAAACTGCTCCGGTAGTGGCGAGTCAACTGTATCTCGGACTTAAGCGCGAAGTTCACCGCTTGCGACAAAGACCACACTGAGTTTAATTCCAATTTATCTTGGATAGCTTCTTTCAATCCTCCAATGTAACGGGCTACTAACTGGTTTGTAGTTTCATTCAAATCGTTCCGAGCAGATAGGCGGTAGAACTCCTCAGTGTACTCGCTGACAGAACGATTGCCTTGAGTACAATGCTGGTATTTTAAATACAACATTTGCTCAAAGTCAGTGAGGAGAAAATGAGCTCTCAAGAGTTGTTTCATCCGGTTCCAACTGCGGACTTGTCCACGTCCATCCCGCTGACGAGATTGTAGCAATTGCGACCACCACGCACTAGCTCCTCCCTTGAGCCGGCACGCTACGTATTTGACTTGTTTATTCGGGTCGATCTCCATATAATCGAAGAAATTCTCAACAGCTCGCTCCCAATCTAGATAATCTTCGATGTGAAGCCTTCCATCGAAGAAGGGAATGTCCAGTTTGACTCGAAACTCTCCATGATGTCGATCTTGCCCAGCAGTTCGCCGCTGATTAGGCTCCCTGTAATCTTCTTCCGGGCTTGAAATTCCTTCCGGAACAAAACTCCCAAAATCCTCTTTGGAATCAGAAAATTCCTAAGGTAGCGGAGCTCGCCTTCGTTCGCGATTCATCTGACCCCCATGCCTCGTCGCCGGCGTAATGACAGGTGTAGCTTGTCGCCCATGACGGGGAGCGATCATCCCCATATGTAACCTCTCAACAAGTCGACCCAACGTGGCGGACATTTCGTCCAACCGCTTGACGACGACAGCGTGCGCGACCCAGAGCGCCTCTAGGCTTCGGTCCTCTTCACCCGCCGCACGCTTGCTGCTCTCCGCCATCGTTCCGAGCCGCTGACTCTGATACCAAACTGATGTGGTATGCTGTGGAAGAAGCGGTGCTAAAAGAGATAAAACAGAGAACTGATGGTAAAAAGGCTTCAGCCTGTAAGTGTATTAGAAAATCAACTATCATCCTCTTCCTCGGGGAAGAAGATATACCAAGCTAACTATCAAGAGGTGTTGCCTCTTGCAGAAAATAACAACTAGCAGCAAAAGCAAGAGAGTACTATCACCCTAAAAATGGAAACTACGGTAGTGGAACCTGCAGCATATAACAGAAAGCATAAAACAACTAACAGGATAATTATAGGTAATAAACTATAGGTAAATAAAGGCTTTGATGATGGGTGGCTGTGATGCACCGCATCAAAGGACAGATAGAATGGCGAGAAATAAGAAGCAAAACCTCGGATTCTCGGCTTTGGAGCTGCAGAACAAGCTGCTTGGTGCGAAGGGCTTCAGCCTGCTGCTTCTCGATGTCAGCGAGCGCAGCTCTAGCTCTATCTACGCGGCGGGAGGCCTCTTCCAGCCGCCCAAGAAGCGGCCGGTTTTCTTCCCTCTTCAAAAGCTCATCCACCCGCTCCCCAAGCAGCCCATCGACTGCCTCGTCAGGGCCTAGCGACGACGGCTCCGCTGTCTCCCCACCGGACCTCACGAGAAGGAGATGGAATCTCCGGAAACCAGCCGCCGATGTCGTCCAAGTCCGGCGAGGTATCATCCCGATTCTTCCGGGAAGTGGCCGCGGGTGGGAAAATGAGATTGGATTCATTGCCGGTTTGTTCAGGAACAACGATTCAGAGCCCCTCAAATTACCGCCCAATAAGTGATTTCAGCCTTACGATCCCCTTTTAAAGGCTCCGATTTTTTACTAAATCTGGATGAAGACTTCTAAGATTAATCATATTTGAAGACAAACATTTATAATAATCAAGATTTAGTATGCAATGTACCTAAATGTTTACCAAATAAGTAAGATCCCAAACCAACTAAAACCTATGAAGCCAAAGATTTTATTATACATCCACTAGATTGAATTCTTGGCATTTTTATAACTCATGAATATCATATCATTAGAGAGAGTCGTCTCAAATGATTTGATCACATAAAATGGCAACCTTATGATGGAAAAATTATTAGACTTGGAATGCGTCCAAAGACCAATAAAAATGAGCCACGTCACCTCATTGGTAGGTACCCAACTCGGTACTGTTGAATGCCGCTAGGTACTCAGTGCTTGTGCGGACGGTTCTCCCATCCGCACTTCTCACCTAATAATTTCTCACACGACCCAGTTAGAAAAGTTGAGGCATTAGATTTGACTTATGTTAAAAAAAAAGAGGCTGACCTAAAAAAAATTGGTTAAAAATATTAGAAATGATATTTCTTTATTAAATTTAAAAGAGAATTTGACTTTTAACATGACACAATGGAGAAAAAAGATTCATATAGCCGGCCCAACGTAGTAGGACAAATGCTTGATTTTGTTGTTACTGTTATTGTATGAATATCACATCATTACAACGAACAATAATGAAGCAAACAAGAAGGAAAATGAATCACTTTAAATAAAATAGCTCTGAAGTCACCAAATCATGAAAAAAGAGAGGAAGTCAATGACTGGATACACGAGAAGCAAGTGCCTATATCTCAAAGATTCAAATTATTAAGAACTAAGATAATATAGCAAGAACGTTAATGAGACTGGATAAAATTTTGAATGGCAAAAGAATAATTAAAAAAATATATATATATTTTCTCTTAAACATACCTAATAATAACAAGTGAAACTATTTTATAATCTTTATACGGATCAACTCATCTCCCTGAAAAAAAGTTCTTTTTTTTTTTAATGAACAGCTGAAGAAATAATGAAACATTACAAGCATTTCGTGATGCTCCAAAATTTAGAGAAAAGTTGTACAATTTTGATCCGATCAATTCAGCCATTCTGAATTGCTTCGAGAAGTGTACTTTGTTTGATACAAAACTTCTGCTTAATCAAATAGAGATTTTCATAATTGAAGCACCAATAACATTTTTCCTCATGAAATGATTCTCCAATAACAGAACAATGGCAGTCTCATTCCACAGCTAATTCAATAACTTCAGCATGAATAAAGAGCCAATCAGAACTTCTTGAGTATCACAAAATCTCCATTAGCAAGCTGGAGGCTCTGGCAAAGTGGGAGGAAAAATGAAAGGAAGAAACAATGTTGAATTATTCTCCATGAAGTAATTAGATCTTGTCATGAAGGGTTACTATGAGATCATGAGCATCATCCAGAAGCTTCCAAACATCAAGCTGCCCTGCCATACTATTGCACTCTCTCATGATTTCATCCATGCTGCTGTACCTCTCTATGATCAGTTTCCTCCTCTGCAACACACAAGCAGCAATAGCATAGAGCAAGAGATCATCAGTAGGTGGTGCTCGCAGCCTAATCCTTCCCCATGCCGACCTCCCAATCCCGGCTCGTATCGCCGCCTGGTCTGCCCACATCACCTCCCACAAGCAAACAGTTTGCTCAAATGTGAGCTCTCTTCTGAATAGCACCACCACCATTCTGTATACAAAGAAACAATCCTCAGCCTGGAGCTTCTCGAGGTGACCGTAAAACTGTGCATCTTTTGATCGAATTATCCGCGACACAATTGCAAGTTGCCTCCTTATGCCAACTTCATCGAGCCGGAAGTTGTGACGGGCCTTCCTCATGAAACCCACAAAGCACCAAAAGGCTTCATGATCCTCATCCATCACAGTTAATATTGGAGAGAGGAGATCACTCATACCTTGACAGTAGCCAATCTCAGGGTCATAGACTGCGTATGCTTCGAGCACCGCAACCAGACGAGCAGCATGATAGATCATGCAGGGTTCCAGGTGACTGTAATCCTTTAGCTGAACAGCTTCTGCAGACTGGTTGGCTACCTCTTCCGACACGGCAGCTTGGCTAGGTGAATAGATGACCCATTCAGCATTTGCTCGAATCGCATCGAGTCGAATGATGCGCTGCCATGTTGTGAAATCTTCAACGGTTCGGATTGAAGTATCATGTGCGAGTGAACCACTATTGGTGAGTTTGTGATCAGGTTCTGCAACACCTAGTAATTCCTCGACAGAGGATTCAGAATCAGATGAATCTGTTTCTACTTGAAGAGTATCAACATGATAGATCCCAGTCTTATCTTCTTCATCATCCCCTTCCTCCAAATTGCATGAGGCAGAATCAGGAGTCTTGTCATAAAGTGGTCTGTCTCCATGACACCCTTCCATAAAAAGTGAGAACCTTGAAGTATCATCTTCACAGCTTCTTGGAGACTCAGGCTCCTCATTGCACTGAGGGATCACTTCATTAAAGATTTCATCTATTGTCAACAAAGAATTCCCTTGATAAGAATGATTTGCTAACATGCAGCATCTGAGTCTCAGGTTTTCATATTCTTTCCTGCATGATGAGTTAAAGGTGAGATATTTAGAAAAATATATAAATGCAAGAATGTTATTAGCTTAATTTATTGAATATAAATTGTTAAGGGTGCTATTTGAGGCCATGTAACATTGTATTTAAGTAATACTGTCTGAATAACCTTAAAAATATCATCTCTTGGTAATATTATGTTAGAGAAAAAACAAAAATACAGTTCAAGTACCTTTTTTGCGCTTTAACTGCGATTCTTTCCAGCGCTGAACTGTTCAGATCATAGCTGCATAGCATTAGCAACAAAAATTAGAATCCTGAGATGATTTTTGAAGGCTTTATGACTAAGTTGAAATATATTTTCTATGTGATACATTATGCGAAAGACAAGAATTGCAATTAAGATATTAATATAAGTGATAAACGTTGCTTTACTACCAACAAACTCTTAGTTTACTCAAGTGAAAGTTCAAGATGTCATGAAAGATTAAGCCATAGTAATTGATTACACTTGGAGATCACAAGAACTTGCAAAAGAATAACCAAAGATTTAAATAATGCAAATAGCCAATTATAACAAAGCCTTACTTTTAAAATATAGATCTTCATCTCGAGATCCTTTAATCGCTCTTGAAGGTGGAGGTTAGCGGAAGAGGATCGTAAGCACACTTAGAGATACCACTATTACACAAGTGATGCCAAGAGGACTCGTCGCCAGGGAAGAAGCGGGAGTTGGAGAAACGGGTGGATGGCCGTTGATGGCCCACTCGTAGTCCAAGAATTGATCGTCGAGGATGTCCACGAGATGGGGGAGGATTCGGTTCAAGTAATCTTCAACGGTGTCGTCAAAACCAAACCCGACGTCGAAGAATGGTGATCGAACGACGTGGATGTCTCCGTGGGCGTCGAGTACGAATCCGTGATCAACTTCGGGGTCCGCCATGCATCCTTGACAAGGGTTGGAGGAGCACCCAAAGGAAGAAGAGGGAGAGAGGATGGCAGCTTGGAGTGGGAGGGAGTTGGCTAGGGCTTTGGGAGAAATTAGGTTAGGTTGGGGTGGATGTGGTATGGGCTAAATCTGAAATTATTCTCAGATTTAGATTAACTTGGGAGGGAAGCAATTTGAAATTTGATTTCAAATTGATTGCGATTAATGCCTTGATGGAGAATTAATGTGAGGGAGCCAAGGAAGGGGAGGCCGGCGGTATAGAGAGAGAGGGGAATGTGGTTTAGATTAAAAACTGAAATTAATTTCAGTTTTAGAGAGTTAGGAGGGAAAATATTTGAAATCAAACTTGGATTCCAAATAAGGGTGAGGGTTAATGTGCATTGAATGGGGAGAACCCATCAAGGGCCGGCGTCATCAAGGAAGAGGGAGGGGATTTGGGAGAAAGAGAGGGGGTTTCCAAATAGGTGGTGATGACTAGAAAAGAAAATTTATTAAATCCAATTTGACTTAATTTAAAATTGGATTCAACATAAAAACTTTCCTAATTTGGATCTCCTAATTTGGAAAGAATTTGAAATTTGAAATTCGAATTTCAAATATGATGGCTAGGGGAGAGAGGGGTGGTGGGCGGATGGCGTAAGGCCGGTGGCAAGGTGGCCGGCCGGTGGTGGGAAGGCAACTGGCGGCTTGGGCTCCAAGGGGCGGCGGCAAGCAGGTTGGGGTCAAGTTCTTCAAGCCAAGGAGTTTAGGTTGTCTTCTCTTGAGGTGGAGGAGAAAAGAAAACTAAGGATCACAAACCTCAACACTTCATCCACTAGAACTCACAAAGAGATCCACAATACTATCTCCTCAAGAACTCACAAAGAGATCTTGGGAAATTTCATGAACTCAACAAGAGAAAGAAATTTTCATTCATCAATAATCATCCCCTAACACAATGCATTTATGTCTTTTAGTCTTTGTTTCATTTTGGCCTATTTATAAGACCATCCATAAGGGTAAAACAGTAAAACTGAAAAATAAAATAAACTACTACATAAAATGACTTAAAATATAAACTCCTGATCGTGGCCGTCGATCTCCGGTGTCTCCGATGGTACACGTGTCGAAATCACTGACGATGTCCTCATCATTTTTCTTGTTAATCAAATAACAATAGAACAGCTGCTCGAGCTTCTAATGTTGAAAATAAGTTATGCAATGCACTTCCTTAATTTCACCAGTGGGAGAGGAAAACTGAACAAACAAGAGTTGCAACAAACGGTAAAACGGAAATAACTGCAAAACTACAAATATTTGCACGCTGAAACTACCAAAAATCAAGAGGGTTTGCATGCTTCTTGTCTCTTTGGTAGCTCAGAATGAACTGAGCTGGTTAAAAGTTACAACAGAGTAAAACAAAAACATAAATTACTATCTGATCATCATTAGCCTTAACCAAAGTATTGGGTATTGACTTTATGAATACTTATTCTTCTTTCTTCCGCATTAAGTATTGTATGAAGTATTAACTTATTTTAGCAAATCTTTTTACACAATTGTAAAAATTTCTTTCCAGTTGCCATTCTTTCTAATAACTTGACATTAATTTAAGTACTTTGATCCTATTGATGCATTTAATAAATTTTCTTGTAAGAACCCAAGTGATGTGATTCTATTTTTCATTAACTTATCTTCAATAAATAGCACTCCCACCATCCCTCTAATATAATCATTTCTCAAAATTTCTCAATTTATTCTTTCTAATTGTGACACACATCCATCTTAACATTTTTATTCCTACAATACTGAACGTGATCATGCATTCATCAAAAACATGCTCATTATTGCCAAAAAATACTCAAACCCATGTAAAATAAATTTAACATGGATGGATGCATCAAGGAGATCTGCATTTTTGTAGTCAAGAGAAACATTGATTAAAAAACTGGCCTTATCAAGGCAAATTCACACACATATCACATATGCAACCTTCAAACACAAAACATCTTGATTGATAGCCAAAACTCCCAACCAACAAACTAAGATGAGCTGCATTTTTGCATATCACTTCACCACAACATGTGGGTTATATTCACACTGAAAAGGCTTCAATGACAGTGAGAATTGCATCCAATGTATCATCCTAGTTACATTAGTAATATTAGATCATAAGACTTGCATCCATGAATAAAAATATTAAGCGTGCATATTTCATTACCCCATTATAATCTAGTGTTATGCAAGATCATATGCTAAAAATGACCAAAATGGTCCCTTGACTCTTTATAAAAGATCAAAATAATCTCCAACTATATTAAAAGACTATTTTGATCCCTCGACTCCTTAAACAAGAACCAAAATAATCCCACAATGAGACTAATTTGATTTCTTTTAAAATACTTGAGGGACCAAAATGGTCAATAAACATAGTTGGAGATCATTTTAATTTTTCATAAAGAGACAGTTGATCATTTTAATCTTTTTATTATTTTTTATATTGTTGTTTTTGTCAAATACAGAAGAAATTGTTAAGCTATGTCATTATCTGCTTATCTTCATTCCTTTATTTAAAAATATGATTAATATGATATCTTATTTGTGGGCTCCGAAAATTCGACCCCGGCCTCCGCCCGCTACTGTTTTTTACTTTTCTTCGGCGAGGGAGTTTTAACTAGTTAAGTTCTGGGGTAAATTATGGAAGGCAGATAGGTTTGTAGATAAGACACTACCCAGAGATTTCGCCCTCATTTGGTGAGGACTTTATGATATGAGTTCTGGTTTCCTATAGGCGCAAGCCCCTATAGTTAATTACTCCTCCGAATAATGAGAGAGAACTTTCGATTAAGGCTAGCCGTCAATCATATACGTTATATCCGTAGATATGTAGTATCAGGCGTATAGTAGCAGCATAGGTTTGAATTTGGGCATTTGAAAAGGTTTGAAAATTAAAATAGGAAATTTCACCATCTTTCATTTAAAGCGGATGGTGGGGGAATGGATGATGGACCCGATCAAGATCTCATGGTTCCGTCGTCCCGGGCCATCATGGTCCCTGGTCTACTTAGTCAGAGCAGATAGTCGACCCAACCTGACAGAAGGATCCTTGTCGGCAGCCATGGGCTGCTTCGTCCAAGGGGACCTTGTAGACCTGGGGTGAATATTTGCTTAAGGGGACAAATTTGAATCCACCTTAGATAACAGAGGGCTTTGTGCTCTATCGATCATATCATATTGATTCATATCTCAAGAATTTGATGCCACTACGGAGCGTATTGGCTCTAGCCATAACCGGTATTTCGAGGTACCATTTAGCGGCAAAACCACTCAGTTCAGAGGGCCCCGGGTCATAATCGTTTATCATGCGGTGTCATTTGGAGGCAAAACCGCCGGTTAGAGGACATGTACCACGTCCTTACTGGCATGAGACTGTTTGAGAATGGATCCTAGTGATATTTTCGACTAGGCATTAGCTCTTTGTGAGCTGAAGTAATTTTCATATTTGTCCACCTTGGCAAATTGTTGCGGAGGGTGGATGAATTTTGCTTTAAGTGTTGAATGATTAGATTTCCATTTTAAATATTTGAGATTTGGAATGATTTTTGGAATTATTTGATGTTTGGGTCTTTGAAATGACATTTGAAATATTTGGGAACCCCACCGGTTGAGATTTGCATTCAACACGACAATCATCGGGGTGTTTGGGGTCATTTCCATTTGATTAAACCTTGTCAACCCTATCAACTAGCTGATAGGGGATCGGGTTTCGTAGGGTTTTTGCCTTTGTTAGTGAATTCTCAGTGTTATAAGCCTTGAAGGCCTAATATGAATGTATTAAAACAAATACATTGGTCGCCACAACCGTATATTTGTTTGAAGGTTTGAACCCTATCGACTCTTATTGATCCGTATAGAATGATTGGGTTCGAACTTGAATTCACTTATCGACCCGCGCAACATCCCTAGACGTCACGTGTGTATTTATAACACGCTCTCCGGTGCCCATGCGGGTGTTTGGGGCATTTTTTAATTATTTATTGAACATTGACGACTCCTATTATTTGCTTAGGAGGATTGGGTTCAAATTTGATAACACGCGCATCATCCATAGACGTCACGTGTGTACCAATAACACACTCGTCGGAGCCCATGCATGCGAGTGTTCGATTATATTTACTCCTTTGTGTACCTATGTGTATACAAATTATAGTGCACGTGTGGGGAATTTTGAGACTTTGTTGACGCCTTCTGTCTGCTTGTATGAAGCATGCAGATCCGGTGGCATGGCATAGCAGCTTCTAAATTGAATTGTTTGCTGCTTTGTACAGGTAGACTGTCGTACATTGCTCTCTGCATGTGGATTGTAGTGTGCTAACGAATCTCCTGCTTTTGATCACAAAGGTCTGCATTTGTTGTAGTATCATAACCCTTTGCTCTTAACAGATCAATGTAGTTACTTAATATTGACCAGTGATGGACCGTTAAGGTGATGTAGCATTCATTGAATCTCCCTCATCACCATTCATGAATAGTTTGATGTGTATATTTGTATTCACAAGTGACCTTCATATCTGACATGACATCTTTCAACACTTGTTGTGAATAGAGTTACTGCATATGCTTTGAGTTCATTCCACTACTCACAAAATTGAATGTACATGTTTATGTTACAGTGTTGCTAATGACATAAGCATCTGACATTTATTGCATATCTTTCATACAATCTTTGGTCATTGCTTGGATACTACCTCATTTGAATAGCCAGAGATATCTCAACTCTGCCATTCTTTGTTTGCATAACCTTTGAGAGCTTGTTCTTCATTCGTCTTACATTTCTTGTTCATATGCTTACCTTAATTTGGATGATCAAGATAAATGCTATGGGTCAATCATCATCTAGTTTGTGATGTGAATGATAGCATCAACATTGTTATTGGTTATCAATTTGTATTCCAACAAATATGAAAATTTCTTGCAATTTTCTTTAGATCCTGTAGATTGATTGCAAGCATATTGTTGTATCCCCCAATTGATCTTTCTTTATGAATAAATCACATTCATTGTGTCCTTCATATGTCATGAGTTTCCAATCTATTTGTTGACATTCATGCATATTCCGTTGAATGTATTATTGTTCGATACATTTGAATCTGCTCATATGCCCTTCTTGATTCTAACTAACAAATGCTTGCAAGTACATGATGATCGGGTTCTTATTTTACCATAAGCTTCATGTTTTTGCATTTGCTTGACATTATTATTTGCAAATTTATAAGTCTTTTCTTAGACATTAGATGATGCTCATTCACTTTCATTTGTTCAATGTTGAACTTAGACCCCTTGCAATCAAACTTGATTCAAGTCCAAGTCTTTTGTAAGGGTTCAAGTCTTCTTGTCACTTTGAGGTCAATTCATTGAGTCTAGTTCAAGTTCATGTTCATACCCACCATGCTTGATTCCAATAAAGTCCAAGCTTACAAGATTTTTTTTATGTTCAAATCAAGTTCTCTTGCATATAATTCAAGTCTTACAAGTTTCTTGCATCAAGTTCAAGTTATATGTCCTATGTAGTTACATTATGCCACTTGCAAGTTCAATTCCCAAATTCCACTTGAGCTCGAATTCAAAATATAAACTCAAGTTCTATGTTCAGGTCCCTGCTGTTCAGTCAAGTTCAATATGAGTTCGAGCTATCTTGCTTTTGTTTGAGTTCAAGTGCATCCCTTGTTCTTGTCAGCTTCGGTCCACATTCAAGTTCAAGCTTAAATTTGATTTTGAGTTCACTTCATTGTTCAATGTCAAGTTCCTTAAGTTATATTCAAATCAAGTTCCAATTTTTTTTGTCCAAGTCCTCAGTTTCAGTGGAAATTTTGGCATCCTCCCGACGTCTCCCCCGTGTAGGGGAAAAATCAAGAGGCAACCTTCCCCTCAACGCTACGTGAGCGCTTCAGGTAGGTGTCAAAATGACGTCGCGATTGCAAATTATTTTATTTATCCCCGTCCGCTATGTGAGCGTTTAAGGGTTTGGAGCACAAGTTAAAAAAGATTACATATTTCCCCCCTCTTCACTACATGAGAGTTCAAGGGTACTTATTATTTTTTTATCCCCCTCGCCGCAAGCTCCGCACCGGTTTCCCTCTCTACAACGCTATGTGAGCACGTAGGGGGTTTGCCGGCCCGTCGCTAGCATTGAAGAAGGATTTTGGGTCGTTGCGAGCGCCGTGCCAGTTTCCCTCCCTACAACGCTACGTGAGCACGTATTTGCCGACCCGTTGCAAGCCACGAGAGAAGAAAATTTCTTTTTTTTTTGTAAATAATAATAATATTATTATTAAAATAATAGAAACTATATTATTATTATTATGAAAATAATAAGAATATAATTATAATAATAATATTAACATTAATATTAATATTAGCATTAATATTAATATTAATGTTAAATGCACTTAGCATCAAAACATTGAAGTGAGGGAGAGAGAGACCTCTTTGAGCTGATTTGAGTTTGATTGAGTGAGTGGGCTGAGTTGGGGTGAGTTGAGTTGAGTTGAGGCTGAGTTGGGTTTTATTTAAGTGAGGTAGAGATAGGGCACGGGTAAGGATGTAGGGAGATACGGGGAGTTCCTGTGGGGAGGACCGATCGAGTGCAAGGCTTGGACGTCGGTGTGAGGAAGGGGGGATTCGGCTCTCTCTCTCTCTAGGCCGACGGGCTTAAGAGTTCGGCGGGTAAGAGCAGGTCGGCACAGAGAAGGGCAGGGGATAGGGCAGATGTCGTGGAGGTTGGGTTGGCGTCGGGATGGGAGGAAGATCGGAAGATGCGAGCGAGAGTGGGAAGAAGTTTGCGGGAGAAAGAGTCTCGCGTGGGAAGAGCGAATCAGCCAAGCACCCCTGAACTTCGTTCGTTCTCTATTTAACGACGAGAGTGGCTACGAATCGCAGGATTTCCACAGGTCATTTAAACGGCACCGTGCTACAGTGATTTGTGGGATTTCTGCATGAATTCGGCTGGATTTTAGGTACGCTTTAAGCCACATTTTTTTGTCTCCTGGCTGCGATATTGAGGTTAACATTATTTAAGATACCTTTTCTCAATGATGCATAAAGTGAGGAATCCTTAGTTTATAGAACTGAAGCATAATTGAGAAATGAGACAAATGAGAGATGTAGGAGTTGAGAAATAGGAAGGCATGGCAAAGGATTTAGCAGATGTTTGAGATTGATTGGGAAGTAACAAAAGAGAAAGGTGAAGTTAGAGGTTGACCTTTTATAATGAATTTCATTTTTCTTTTATTGTTATCTGAAAACTTTTATCTTCATGATGATGTATATAAGGCTTTTAGCTTTATTAAGCTATTTAATGCATCAAGAGATGAATCATGTCACAAAAGGCATTCCCCTATTAGGGAAAATTACTTTTGATTACAGCATTCATTAGCAATTTGTCTAAAGGCTGAAAAATAGGATTGCAATTTAGGTAAAATTATTAGCAGTTATATCCCCGTATTAGGGCGAATATAAGAAATTTCAATCAGAATTATGTCCTCGGTGAATCACTTGATGTTAGGAGCTAATGGATTGGTGACCATATTTTTTGTAAGGCCAATCCCAGATGATTTAGACATACAACATCAGCATAAGCCTTAGCAATTATAGCCATTGCTAGGTTAATCTACATAATTTAAAAAGAGTTTATATGGGAAAATACTTGGGCCAATCCAATCGTTTATATATAATTATGGCACAACTGAATGCTTCAACCTCAATACCACTTGATAAAAAGATTGATTAGATAAAGTAAAATAAAGAATGAGTTGGTTATTGCTTCCTTTGATTGAATAAGCACATAATATATGGGAAAGAAAAAAATGCAAACTCTTCATATTATTCTTTTATGATACATGATACAGTAAAGAAACATTATATGAAATATGCTATTGATAGAATTTTTTAAGCTCCCAGCATTCCAACTATGTTGCATCATCCATCCTTCCAATTCTTTAAGATTAAATGTGCCTAGATTGAAGAAAGTTGAAATCATGAAGGATAGTTC
Source organism: Dendrobium catenatum (assembly GCF_001605985.2). Lineage (NCBI taxonomy): Eukaryota > Viridiplantae > Streptophyta > Magnoliopsida > Asparagales > Orchidaceae > Dendrobium > Dendrobium catenatum. Next base: position 11,707,049 of record NW_021318618.1, on the reverse strand, counting down.
CCATGATGGAGGGAGTTTACTCTTTTTAAGATCATTTTACCTCAATACTAATGGAGCTCCAGATCGCCGGTAGTCAAACGGTAGGGTGTCATTGTCCGAATGTAGTAGTGGGCTACTCATTGCTAAGCAACAATTCATAGGTAGGCAGCCTCGTTAGCCTCAAGAATGAGATCTAGGTTAGTACACATATTACAGTCAAGACTCGTAGACTTGGAACTCCAATGTCAATAGAGAGGATAGCCTTCAATCTAAAACATAGACTCGGTAAGGTCTCCTCTATTGTGTTCGAATAGTAGTTTAGTATATGCCAGAAGTGCGAGTAGTAACTCATCTACCCATTTGCCCCTATCTCTATAAAGACATGTTCAACCTTTGGCTCCTTGTAGAAAACAAAGAGTTCACCACCAAGTTTAACTTTTTAAGTGTTTTTGTATTGTTTTAGTTCATGGCAATATGCATTCTTAAGTAGAATTATAAGTTCATTTTACATTGTCCATGTCATATTCACGCCTATGTCATTGACTATACTTGGAACCATTCACAATTTGTACCCTTGTAATGGGGCAACATCAAGTCCAAGTGTAAGGATTATATAAAAAATTTTTGCCAAAGCTTCCAAATCAACCTTGCAAGAGGGTTAACATAAGAGCTCTATGGCCATGCCACAATGATAAGAAATCAATGCATAATGTGGTACTGATGCAACTGCAGCCTAAAAGAAGCTTCTCATTATGCTAAGAAAAACATGCATGTGTTTTAATGGAACTTATAAAGATTACCACAATATAATAATAAGGTAAAATAAAATATTTGAACATTTTCCAATGCGGAAAAAAAGGGCTTGTACGGGAAACTTAGAACATCTTTAAGACAAGCTAAAAATATTCCACCATGCCAAGAAAGACATCCATGCATTCTGATAAATTTCTAGAATGTTAACAAAATAATCATAAAATAATATAGGGAACGTCCTGGCCAAGCCAAGAAAGAAGTGTATGGAATATGGATCTTGATAAAGCCCCGTATATTAACAAAATCTTATTAAAATAATATAGGGAACAAAAAGCTAACCCCACAAACTTAGGTGGGGGTGGGTGGGAAGGGACTTTTCCTTCGAAAAAAAAAATAAAGGGAGCCCTTTCTAAAGAAGGCCACATGTCATTCAATTTTTTTCTCCTTCTTAATTAATATTTTTCCCACTTTAATTAGTATTTTTCCCTTTATGTCCATTTTTTTCTTTATAATGATATTTTTCCTCTCTTTATGATATTTTTTTCTTTGTTCACACTTTCTTACATATATTTATTCTATATAGAGGTCAACAACTATTTTATCAAAGATCCACAATTGATTTGAAAAAATCTAATCAATTTTTTAATCTATTTCTCTTTGTTTTTCCTTTTGTGTCTCTGATTGTTCTCTTTTTGTTTTCTTCTTTAAGATTAGACAAGATTGGCCAAAGTAAGATTAGCATAGATTTAAATTTTGATCATTTGTTACAAAATTGTTCAAGAAAGTTGAGGAGGGACTCAAAAGATACATGAAGATTTGTTAGGGCTTTGATTTCAATTTTGAATATGAATAAGGCTAACTTTAGGGAGATTATGAGGAGAATAGATAAATTTTGTGAAGGATTTTTTTTAGGATAGAGAAGACATCAAACACTCGAATGAAAGAGAAAAAAGGGGCATGTTTTTGCTCATGTGTCGTGGACATTAAATCAAGAAGAATGACAATCAGAGAAGAAATTAAAGTGGTGATGAAAGATTAAAAATTTCAATGGAAAATGCTTATAAAATAGCAACCTTGCATATAGAATGAACTAAAGATAAACTTTCTGGTTTGCATACCAATTTAATGCTAAACTACTTAAAAAGTTTTATAAAAGAGAATAAGAAGAAAGAAAAAATGAAACAACTACAAAAAATCCATAAACAAACTTCCTTTTGAATAATTGTATTGCTTGCCAAATGGACTTCAGGTATTCGCATAATTCCCATATTCATAGATTGAATAAATAATAAATTCATAACAAATAGAAACAGATTACTGACAAAAGAACAAACTAATAAAAAATTGATAGCAAATACAAGATGCACAAAAACAAATAAATTGTTAACTGCTAACAAATTACTAAATACTACCAAATTATTCTTAAATTTAATGACATTAATGAGAGAAATCATAATAAAATAATAAAATATGCATTAGTCAAATACCCAAAACAATTAAAAAAAAACCCAAAACAATAAAATTTGGAATTTATGTTCGCATCACCTCATACTATCTATTTAAAACTAAATGGAATGAAAAATCAAGGGGAACTCAAATAAAAATCACATGACAAAAACCTAATAAAACATAAGAATAAAATAGGTTCCAGTCACAAAACTCTAAAATTTCATAACAAGAATGATTTTGTAAAAACAATTATATATTATCTTTGTAACTAAGAAAGCAGAAATAAAATAATTTCCTTGTGAAGGAAGCAGTGAAGAACAGACTCGAGCATACACATCATTTCTCAAACCCTTCTATATAACATTCTTCAAATTTCTCCTTTTGAACCCCCTGCAGCCAATAGCAGAATGTTCCCCAACTTCCCCTCAGCACTCTTGGTTCTAGCTGCATGTTGATTAGATACACAACCTTCACACTTTCCTGCACTTCCCACCCCATCCCCCCTGCTTCACCATCCTCTCTTTTCATGTTTTTATATAATTATTTCTCATCCTAAACCTCACTTTCATCATCACCCTCTCCTGCCCATAGTTCCTTCCCTACAAGTCTGCAGCACATCCAAATCCTCATCCCACCTACTATGCTTTCCATCCCTCCACTGCCCTCCAAATCCTTCTGCAACCCAAATCCAGGCAAATCAAACAATTCAACCACGCCATGCAGCCCTGTGCTAACCCAATGATCTTCCCCTTGCAAGTTTCTTTTTTTTTTTTAGTGGAAGATAAGATTGAGATGAGGATGCAATGGTTGGAGGATGCACATGCATTTTACTCAAGGTCATTTAACAGGGACGACATCACTCGAGAGCTTAACAATAATTCATTTATAATGATTATAGACATTATTTCAAGCTCATCTATTCACCCTCCAACTATTGCATGCCCTAAAAGGCTCCTTTTTTCCAACAACAAGAGAGGGAATAGCCAATTATTAATGACAAAGAGCTCCACTGTAATTGCTCGAAATACATGTCTTTAGGCTTCTTGAACCTCCTACTGATCAGGGCAATGGCAATGAGCACTTCCTAAAAATTGTATATTTTAAGTGTTGCAGAGATGATGATGCTTAGGTGGATGAGTGGCTTTACCCTTAGAGATAGGATACGAAATGAGTATATGCGGGATAAGGTTGGAGTAGCTCCAGTGGAAAATAAGATTGAGATGAGGATGCAATGGTTGGAGGATGCACATGCATTTTATTCAAGGTCATTTAACAGGGACGACATCACTCGAGAGCTTAACAATAATTCATTTATAATGATTATAGACATTATTTCAAGCTCATCTATTCACCCTCCAACCATTGCATGCCCTAAAAGGCTCCTTTTTTTCAAGCAACAAGAGAGGGAACAGAAGGTTGGCCCAATTATTAATGACAAAGAGCTCCATTGTAATTGCTCGAAATACATGTCTTTGGGCTTCTTGAACCTCCTACTGATCAGCGCAATGGCAATGAGCACTTCCTGAAAATTGTATTATTTAAGTGTTGCAGAGATGAGGATGCTTAGGTGGATGAGTGGCTTTACCCTTAGAGATAGGATACGAAATGAGTATATACGGGATAAGGTACGAAATGAGTATATACGGGATAAGGTTGGAGTAGCTCCAGTGGAAGATAAGATTGAGATGAGGATGCAATGGTTGGAGGATGCACATGCATTTTACTCAAGGTCATTTAACAGGGACGACATCACTCGAGAGCTTAACAATAATTCATTTATAATGATTATAGACATTATTTCAAGCTCATCTATTCACCCTCCAACCATTGCATGCCTTAAAAGGCTCCTTTTTTTTTCAACAACAAGAGAGGGAACAGAAGGTTGGCCCAATTATTAATGACAAAGAGCTCCACTGTAATTGCTCGAAATACATGTCTTTGGGCTTCTTGAACCTCCTACTAATCAGGGCAATGGCAATGAGCACTTCCTGAAAATTGTATATTTTAAATGTTACAGAGATGAAGATGCTTAGGTGGATGAGTGGCTTTACCCTTAGAGATAGGATACGAAATGAGTATATACGGGATAAGGTTGGAGTAGCTCTAGTGGAAGATAAGATTGAGATGAGGATGCAATGGTTGGAGGATGCACATGCATTTTACTCAAGGCCATTTAACAGGGACGACATCACTCAAGAGCTTAACAATAATTCATTTATAATGATTATAGACATTATTTCAAGCTCATCTATTCACCCTCCAACCATTGTATGCCCTAAAAGGCTCCTTTTTTTTTTCCAACAACAAGAGAGGGAATAGAAGATTGGCCCAATTATTAATGACAAAGAGCTCCACTATAATTGCTCGAAATACATGTCTTTGGGCTTCTTGAACCTCCTACTGATCAGGGCAATGGCAATGAGCACTTCTTGAAAATTGTATATTTTAAGTGTTGCAGAGATGAGGATGCTAGAGAGAGTCACCTTAGATGATTTGGTGACATTAAACGGAGGCCTTCTGATGACCCGGTTAAGAAAGTTGAGGTATTAGATTTGGCTTATGTTAAGAAAGGCAGAGGTAGAGACCTAAAAAGACTTGGTTAGAAAATATGAAATGATATTTCTTTATTAGATTTAAATGAGAATTTGACTTTTAATAGGACACAATGGCGAAAAAGGATTCATGTAGCCGACCCCACGTAGTGGGACAAAGGCTTCATGTTGTTGTTGTTATTGTTGTTGTGATATCTGTACCTCATTGAGGTTTGATGCAAGCAGACGTTTAAAATTAATACTAAATTTTTTTTATGTGCATAACACTTGGCTGGACCTTTCTTTTACTCTTCAGAAAAAAATAAACTGTAACACCATTAAATCAAAAACACTTACCATACAAAAACAAGGTTTGAAAAAAGCACAAGAACATACATTCATTTGAAAAGAGTTTTTAAAAGGGATAAATTGTAGATATAGGCTATGCAAATATATAATCTAATATATAATACCGAATTGGATATTTATAGAACAGCTACAGCATAATAGAAAGTGGTAAAGACTTAAGAAATAACAAATGTCAATTGAAGTGTATTATAAGTACAAACTAATAATGAACACCGATCCCCAAAAAAACTAATTCAGCTTTAATTTAATGAATGCTTGAGCTTCCAATAACCGAAGTTCTCAAGTTGAGCAATATGTTAGGATCTGTTTCCTTATACAGATCCAGAATGGATGCACAAAAGTAGAGCGCAAGGTTAAATTTTCAAACATAAACTTCTAATTTAGATAAATATATGTTGCTTTGGATGAAAACAGGAAATATTCAAATTTCACACAAATATTAGTTTAGCAATCATCTAATAGAAATCTCTCATAAAAATTCATCATAAAAAAAATGACACACCCAAGTAAAAAACTCACACAGAGATCAAAAAAATTAGATTGTACCAAAATTTAAAAAGGGAAATTTACATACATACCACTTTATAACATGCTATTTAAATATCTAACACCTAAAACTTTAATATTACATGCATACCATCATATATTATTTTAATATCAAATATACCACTTATATCTCTTTCCTACCACTCATATTTGGTATGAAAATGAACTATGGGTGGTATGTATGTAATATTAAAGTTTTAGGTGTTAAATATGTAAATAGAATAGTATTAAGTGGTATGTATGTAAATCTCCCAATTTTAAAATAATCAATCACACAACTAAATCAATAACTAAGATAGTAAAAAATAGAGGGAATTCCCTCATAAACTATTGTCTCCAATCGCATTATGTTAGAAATAAACACATCCAACTAGAGCTCAAGCGACAAAAAAAATAATTTGTAATCCAAAAGTAAAATATCTAAGGACTTATTTTTTATAAGCAGTAGGTACTACCACGGATCTCTTCAAAGAAGATAGGATAGGCTGTTTCATCACTGAAATCCCATTGATAAATGCCACAGAAAACTTATAGCCAGTACGTAGAAAGAAATCACATTAAAAATATGCAACAGAATTGCATGTCACGGGTAGCAGCTACAGTATTAAAATTGCAAGGCGCCGCAACTCAGTTAAATCACATGTAGCAGCTACAGCACCCAGGTCACTAGTAACCATACTTTCACAAACCACGGACATGAATAGAAGCACTGGAAGCTACATGGCATGGCAGAAATAAAGACAGACATGAAACTAGGCTAAGCAGAGATTCAAACAAACAAAATACAAAATAGAACCAAACCAGCACAAGAAACTGAACCAAAAAAGAGGAGGGGGAGAGATTAAGAGCATTAAAAAACACAATTTGTTCCCTTAGGCGTCATTATAGTCATGACGAAGCTGAAAAGAAATCTATAAAAAATATATATCGAGAGAAATAAAATAAACTAAAGTAAAATTAAAACTATTTATTCGTTTCTACACAAATCTTACGTTTTTGACAAATATAAACAAGGAGTTTCTCATTATCATTCTCTAACTCATACTAACATGAATTCAGCAATTGGTTTATGCCAATTTGAAGAATAAACCATATGCATTAGCAACTATGACAATAATCCTCTAATTCAATTGACATATTAATAACATAAATAACCTAACTTTACATAATGCTGAAATAAATAAAGAAATTTGGATAAAGTATACAGATATACAGACCACCATAGCAGAACCTCAAGCTAGTAAACTGTAAACCTGATAAACTATGATAGTAATGGATTCAAAAGAAAGAAAAGCAAACTAATTCATGGTAAACATATTCAACTAACAAAAATGATTAAATAAGACCACATCCTAGTCTATCAGACATATTTTGATTAAATTTTACAATTTAAAGACTTAGAATTTGGATCAGCCAAACTTGACATTAGATGGCATATTTTGCAAGAATATAAAGAATCTAAGAAGATATAAAATGAATCAAGCATAACTGGTCCTATCAAAAGGCGTCAATTTTTTCGATAAGGGGTTTCTCAGACAAGTGAGTTCGTTAAAGAAAATGAGCAGCATAGACGACAGAAAAAAATACCACATTTTAAGTGAAAGCTTGGGATTCTTACACTCCAAGGAGAAAAGGCCAAACCTCAGATCTAATGCTTGGATCAATTCCCTGAACCAAAAAGGATAAATAATTGCTCAAAATCAGGCTGAAATCAAAGTAAACACAATAAACAATACAATTTATTCAACAAACAATATAGCCGAATGGACACAGAACTACAAGTACTCACCCCACTTCTAACTTTCTTAAGAAACTTGAAACCGCCATCACGAAGTTTTCCTTCTGGTGTAAAGAGACAGTTCCAATACCGATGAGAAAGAACTCGTTTTCTTTTCCTCCGAGACCATGGTGATTTAAGGCTGCCTCTGATAGAAAATCAACAGCATTATAAGACAATAGCATAAGAAACTAAGTGAAATAGGTTGCGCAGTTTGCATACAGTTCATTAATCACAATTTAGTTCAGCTAAATTCAGTTAAAAATATACACTTTCCATATTGGATCCCAGCTACTTATCATACAGATCAATATACTAAAACCCCATGAACAGCAAGGAACTAGGGATAGAATAAGTATAATACCTATCCAAAAGTAAAATAGTATAGTAGGAAAAATAGAAGGATTCAAATAGGTAAAAAAGAAGCATCTAGCCTTAAAAGCTACAAGAGGCACATGTGATGAGCTAAAAAGAGAGGAAAAAGGGACAAGTTTACATAAAAACAATTATACCAGCCTGATAAAAATCACAATTACATGGGAAAGGCAAATTGACACAGATTCTGCTCCATGTATTGTGAACTTTTAACCACAAGTTTCCTTCTTTCCCAGGCATCTAATGAGAGGATTGTAGAGTAAGCAACTGCAACCCAACGGGACAATTATTTGGCCTGCTAGTGGGAGGACGGATTATAGTAGTCCAAAATATTCAATAAAGCCACATTTGTCAGTCCTGTATTAATTTATAGCAACCCGGTCTAAGTTTGTGTGAGATAAGACGCTGCCAATGTTAAAAATACTGCACACGCAGAACAATAAATTCCAAAACCAAGTCAAGAGTTCTACATGAAGGCTCTAAAACAGGCGAAAATCTCAAGTTCAAATAGTTAAAATTTCAAGGATAGCTTAAAACAGAATCGAATGACAATAACACTAAACCCTCGTGACTGTATCTTTTTTTTGGGACATCTCGTGACTGTATCAACTCAAAAGAATCTTAAAGATGGCTTAGATCTGTACAATAGGAAGATAGGAAAAAGAACAACAAGGGGAAAAAAAAAACTAGGGGGATTGATAGATTTGAAGAGGACTAAGAAGCCATTCAGTTTCTTCCGATTCTTCGTATCACGAGCTGGTAATAATCAATCTTTAAGCAAATAATAAGTAGAAGATTGCGGATCAAGGAAGAAGATAAATTAACAAAGAATCATTTCTGGTAAAGTGAAAAGAAGAAAAACTGGATATTGGATTGGGTAGAAGAGGAACTCACCGATCAGGAACAGGAGAGGAGGCAACAATAAGAAGCGATCGCAAATGGATCCACGACGACGTGGGAGACGATGAGGTTGATTGATTCGAGGAAGAGGAAGTGCAAGATCGTCTCAGAGCATTCATCTAAATCTACCCCTTGGTTCCCACTCTGCCGAAAGCAAAGAATAATCCTTCAATTCCGCGTTTTTTTTTCAATTGATTTCTTTACCTCCGCGAAGAGACCACGAATGTGGCGGCGAGGGCGATACCGGCCATCGCCGTCACTGCCACCGCCACTCCGACATGCCACCGGCTGCTTCCCACCGCCGTCGTTCCCCAACTCCCGCCACCGCAGCCAATCGAACGCTCGGACCAGCCACAAACCACCATGGACTCCACACAACCCTCTCCCCCACCGCAGTCTCTCACCGGCACTCTCCTATCGCCGGTAAGGGAAGGGATTGAGTCGATCGGGCTGGCACACACGTTGAACCATGTAGAGTGTTGAGAAGGAGATGACGACCACACACTCTCTCCCCCTCTCTCTCTCTCTCTCGCTAAGAAAGGTAGTCGGAGACCATGTCTTGTGACATAATTAAAATCCAATATCCGTTAAAGAAAAAAAAGAAAAGGCTTGCAGGACTTACAGTATAAATAGGTCATTAAAACAGGTACTATAGTCTCTGGTTAATTGACCTAATTTGAACCTGTTTAGATTCCAATATAATATATGTGACAACCACAATATAGAAAGAAGCACACAGTATGAATGTAAGAATATAATACGATATAGATATAAAAAATGATAGTATTATATAATCATAAGCTCAACGTAAGGTTGAAAGTGAATTAGTAAAAGAATAATCAGATATTTGTTTATAACAGATTATTTCATATTTTATTTTTATAATATTTAAAATATAATTTTAAAAGTCTTGAACAGTGACGTATGCTTGTTTATCTGTTAATAAATAAATTGTTAAAACTTGATAAAAATATTTATTTAATGATGATTTAATTATTCTTTTAATTTATTTTATGTTATTATACCATTTTTTATGTTTTGTGCATTGTAAATGTTATTTATTTTGATATGTTGAAAATATTGAGCAAAAAAATAAATAGATGGGTTAAAAATTTAATGCTCTAGGTCCTCATGCCCTACTAATTGCTTATTAGCTTGGACCCGAAGGTTAACAAGTGAGTATTCTATTGATTTAACAACATGAAAGAAATGCTAAATCAATTGAGTTTGCTTGCAGATTTTTCATGCAATAGGTTGTTTGCTTTTAAATACAATAAAGTGATAGTTTATCCAGTTTTTAATTATTGACTTGTATGACAAATAGTACAATACGTTTTTCTATAAAATATTGCACTTTGTTATGTACTTCTGTAAGCTTTGTAAGAGCTTGTGAGATCATGGTGCAATATTTTTTATCAATTGCTTTCTTTGAAGTTCTATAAATCTAATGTTGAGAAAATATGAAGTTTGAGGTAGATTAGGATTAGACTGAAAACGAACCGAGCCAAGCCGAGTCTGTGAGTGTTTGTTTGTGTTTGTTTATTATTAGCTTGTTCAAGTTCGGTTCATGCTTGATTCGAGTTTTATTATTTGTGTTCATGTTTGGTTTGTTTAAATTAATGGTGTTCATATTTGGTTCGTTTAAATTAATGATGTTCATGTTTGGTTCATGTTTGGTTTGTGTTTAGTTCGTTTAGTGCTTATCGAAGTTTAAACAAACAAGCCTTAACGAGCTATGTTCATGAACATATTTAGCAAATTTTCTTAAACATCAAACAAGCATGCTCATTAACAAATCTAGCGAGTAATATTCTTGAGCAATCAAATGAGCAAGATCTAACGATGTAATATAATAAATTAACAATTGCAAGGAAATTAAAACTAAAACATATATTATAACATTTAATTACTTTAAAATTTATTAATTAAAATACTTATTTCATTATGTTATAATAAATTAAAATGTTTATATTATATATATTTATCAATTTTATAATTAAATATTAATCAAGTTTTTTTCGAGCTTATTCATGAGCTCTGAATTGAACACGAACCGATCTTCGTATCGAGCATATTGTCAAGCATGTTCACGGGTTTCAAATGATGTTGTTCGTGAACATAAATGAACCGAACACATTAGGTTCAAGCTTGTTTATTTAAGGATCAAGCATTAAAAATGTTGTTCAAATTTTTTTGTTTAGTTAAGTAAATGATCACAAATGAGCTTTAATCGAACCAAGCAATGAGTAGCTCATCGAATGTTTGGTTCGCTTGCAGCCCTAATTAGGATAATATTATAGAGATTTCTCACATTATAATATAATATCTAGCACAGTAAATTCAAATTGATTATATTTTCCACCACATTCAAGTGGTTCAAATCTTCATATTCGGTTGTAAGATACAATTAAGTTTAAACGATATTCTTAGAAAAAATATTGTGAATCGCCACTTCGAACCTATGATATAAGGAAAATTCAGAGCATTTCAAATTTCAACCACATTTGGGTGGTTTGAATCTCATACATTAACTTTAAACAATGTTCTCATAAAAATGATGATTTTGCTTATAAATATACTATATTGTGCTTTGGTTATCTTTAAGCACTCTCATGTATTTTTCATAAGCTCCAAAGTGATTTCCAATTTGCTAATTTGATATAATATATATTTTATATTCTTGCTTCTTCAAAAATTTGGTAAACTCTCTGAAAAATATCGATTTTGCTTATAAATATACTCCATTGCACTTTGGTTATCCCTAAAGACTCTTGTGTCTTTTTCATAAGCTTCACACTGACTTTAATTTTAAATATGAAATATTAATTATAAATTTTCATTGATTTGTTGTATTTTTTT
>NW_021318618.1:11653457-11695114 GCF_001605985.2 Dendrobium catenatum | reverse complement strand
CACATCGGACGATCATTAGCTGACAGACATTGAGCAGTATTGGTCTTTACCTTTGCATCGAACGATCGACGATCGGCCGGCCGGTGGCTAACAACGACATGCATGCGAGGGCGATCACCGGCGACCAACAATGTCAAGCAAGGGCCGCCGGAGGGCGTCATTGCTAGTCTGACAGGCACCAAGTAGTCATTGTCGTCGATGAGAATGCATGGGCGTTGGAGGATAGGCGGCTTGCAGCCAACAATAGCACTCAAACTAGTCTAAAGATTATATTTTTGAAGTGACTTAAGTTAAAAAAATTATTTTTAAAAATATTATGTTATTTAATAAATGTTTAAATTATTTATTTATTAATTCAATTTATTATTTTTTTATATGGCACATTATCAAAATAGTGTATTAATTTACTGATTTTATCTTTTTTTAATTATATCTTGCATTATAATCATTTGGATTATTATAGAAGTAATTCTTATTAATTAATGAAAGAATAATTATTTTAAAAATTATTATATCACATTTAGATTTCGTTTGAGATTGACTTTCTTGTTGTTTCTTAACACGACTTTTTAATTAAAAAATTAAAATTTTTGTACTAAAAAATGTTTTAAGAAATAGTAATAAAACCACCACAAATGAAGTTTTAAGCTTCATTTGGGACGACTTTCTTACTATTTAAAGCAACTTTATAGTACAAAAAATTTAATATTTTACTAAAAAACTGATATAAGAAGCAGTAAGAAAGTTGCCCCAAACTAACACTTAATCTCAAACAAATCATATAGAAATATTTATATATATATAATGATATCACTTAGTGATGACAAATGTTTTTTTTTGGTAGAAAATTATGTAGACATTATTGCTCTTAATTAATTAAAAAAAGTTTAGATTTTAAAATATTTAAAATTGATTTATAAAATATGAGAGTATGTGATTAGAGGCTAAAAAACCATTAAAAATGTTAATAAGGAAGACTCAAGAGTTTGTATTGAATTAATCATTCACTAAGCCATTTAATATCATAAAAATGAATTAATATTTTAAAATACAAAAGCTTCACATATAAAGTTCTTTGATATAGCCATCATATTTAACTTGAGGTAAAGGCCAACACCTATACATCAACCGTTCAAAAAACAGGAGAGCAAGATCAAATCCGTTAACACCATTAATATAGTCTCCAGCTCTAAGCAAGAAGTGCGTGCAATTTAGGCTTCATTTGAGACGACTTTCTTAATGTTTTCTAAAGAAATTTTTAATACTAAAACTTTTAAGTTCAAGATTTTTTTTTTAAATTAGAAAAAGAGCTTTAAAATGATATAAATAAGTAAATAACATTCGAATAAAATTCAATCCATAGTCACATTCTTTGAATCATAATCAAACATCAATAGTTCTCATTCAAAAAAACTTCGATTATCAAACATGTTCGAATAACATTGGACTAAGACTTCGTTTGGGACTGTTTTTTTACTGCTGCTTAAAGTAACTTTTTAGTACAAAAATTAAAAGTTTTATACTAAAAAACTGTTTTAAGAAGCAGTAAGAAAATCGTCCCAAGCGAAGTCTAAGGCAGACTCACACACAAAAGTTACTGTAATTAAGACAAGACTCGAACCAAGACCTCTTAGTTTGTAGCCTAAGCTCCCAACTAACAGACCAAGCTAAGCTGTTTTTAAAGCAACTTTTTAGTATAAAAATTTTAATTTTGTTCTTGAAAACTGGTTTAAGAAGCAGCAAAAAAATAGTCCCAAACGAAGCTTAAGATAGTTGGATGGCAAGTTCAAATATAAGTCATTCAATATTCAAACAAAATTCACATTTATTAAACAACTGTAGCATAATACAAACACAATAATTATAACCTAATTAGATATACACAACATAGGCCAAAATTTTAACAAAAAATATTGTATTAAATTGAAATAATAACAATGTCATATAATAACATGTTGTGACAAAAACTTAGATACAATTAAATATAATAGCATCTATAATATAACTATATTACTAAAAACTTCCCAAATCTGATCACAATTTGTATTAAGATATCCTTACACAATAGGGTTGACTTCATAGAATTTTCCCTTAAGTTTGAGGGGGCCTTTTCTATCGCACAACAAGCCCGATGCATTCCTCCACTTCAACCATCCAATATGAATTCTGTTAATAATATTCCCATCTATTTCACCATCACTCTGTATAATAGATCCAAGATATCTAAAACATGTACTCTTATTAATGACTTGATCGCCCAAAGTCAAAATCTCCTTACTAGGTCTATTGATACTAAAATTACACTCCATATATTCAGTTTTAGATCTACTCAAGCGAAAACTTTTAAACTCTAAAGTTGACCTCCATAATTCGATATAATAATATGTTGTGACAAAAAACTTAGATATAATTAAATATAATAGCATCTATAATATAACTATATTACTATAAACTTCCCTAATCTGATCACAATTTGTATAAAGATGTCCTTACATAATCAATTAATCATCATTGTATATTTTACTATGATTTTAATTGTGAAGTATTACAATCATAATTTTTAATATACAACATGAAGTCAACCCTACGCTTTTATAAAAGAATAATAAAATCTCATTTTTCACCTTTTTTTTTTGCCATGAAAAAAATAAATTACACAAAATTAACCATAAGTAGACCTACACAACAAATATATAGAATATATATGAAATAGAATATAAACATAAAAAAATAAAAAAACTTAAGTAAAAGTAAAGAAAAACATCATATAATTATAATTTAAAGATAATTAAATTAAAATAGATAATAAATAAACTGTGAATTGTTGAACTACTTCTCCATTTTGGCCCAAAGAGTTTGAATTGACTCACCAACTCCCAACGCTTCTGTACCACTCTTTTCAGCAAATCTGCACCAAACCATATTATTTATATCAATGGTTGCTCTCAGAGCACCTATCCATACAGAAGTTAGTTGATCTCCCAGGCAACAACCCCTCCCTTCCCTTCTTCATAAAAACCACAGAGCAAATCACACCAAAATCAAATCTGGAATAAGAAGATGGGCACAGTTGCAGAAACAACAAAACTCCAAGAGAGAGAAGGAGCAGAAATCATTCGCGGAGGCGAGGCATGCTATCAAAACTCCATGGATTTACTGGAGGAGCTTGGCTTCCCTAAGGGAGTAATGCCTCTCCAAGACCTGGAAGAGTGCGGCCGGGTTCGAGCAACTGGGTTTGTGTGGATGAAGCAGAAGGCCCCTTATGAGCATTTCTTTAAGGGGACTAATACTAAGGTAAGCTATGCTCAGGAAGTGACAGCTTATATTGAGAAAGGGAAGATGAAGAGAATGACTGGTGTGAAGAGTAAGCAGATGTTGATTTGGGTGCCTATTGTTGAGATGAGTAGCCTTGATGATGGAAAGAGAATCTATTTTAAGACTACTGTGGGACTGGGAAGGTCATTTCCAGCTTCTGCGTTTGAGGAGGAGGAAAAGAAAGAAGGAAAGTAGTGGGAAGATTTCTATATGTTTTTCTTCTCAATAAGAAGAGGTGGTGTTAGAATTACAGGATGACTATATCCTTTATTTCAAGTATCAGATCAGTCAGTCTCTTTCATTTTCTAAATTTAAGGTCTATTTAAGGAAAAAAATTGGGTCAGCATATTCTGATTCAGATTTTATTGGGGCGTGTTTCCTTGATTAATGAATTTGATTTGAGATAAGTGTAAATCAATCATATATTGCATTTATCACAAAACAAAATTAATGGCCAAACAAATAATTCTAATCAAATTTAAATCAGAATATCCTGAACTAAAATTTCTCCCATTTTCACTGCTCTTGTTAAATATTTTGTGCACGCATTATAGGTTGTTCATTTCTAGTAATTACACGCGGCATATTTTAAGACTTAAAGTTTCAAGGTTTAAATTTGCACTATCTCTGCATACAACTATTACTTTAGTAAATGATATATGTTGTTTTTTTGTATCTTCCAATTTACTTGTGACAATCAAAGTCAGATATGAAATATATCTGAAGCAGTAAAAGTACATCAAAGGGAAGCCACCTTCTTTTGAAAAGATTATTATGTGCGGACACCGAATGGAGAGAACCGTCCGGATTTACTGCACTTTTGCTGCGCTTTTACAAAATGGCAGTAAATATTCAATTATGAATGTTTTTTACTTTCATTTTGCTATCATATTACAAAAGCGCAGCATAAGCGCAACAAATATTCAATTATTTAGTAAATATTAAATATTTGCCATCAAAAGGACAGTAAATCCTGACGATTCTCTCCGTCCGGTGTCTGCACAGAATAATTAGTCCTTTTGAGGGATATTCATCGTTTCGCTGACTCGAAAAATAGTGTTTGTGTGTGTATTTATGGCATTATGAGCAGTCTTATCCCAAACCATCCTTCCTCAATTCCATTTCATTTGGGTTGACATAGTTGAAACTACTTTTACGTTTAGTGGTTAAACTGTGGAAAAACTTAACTTTTGAAAGTTGTTGTGGTATAATAGATTTTTCCTTACAATAAATCAGGACAAATTTTTATATAATTATCACATTCTAATAAATCTGACTGAGAAAAATTTTTAATCACAAAAATTTTTTAAAAACAAAATTTTGACAGTGATTCGTAAAATAAAGCTAGGACAAAGCTATCCCAAACAAACTCCTAGAGATGATAAAATCTATTTTTCCTAGTAAGACTACATGCTCCTTTTGCGGAGGTACCCTTATGAGGTAGTCTGGAAAGATCAAAATCTTCAGAAAAGGAAAATCACTCTCACAATCATAACCATTTCCTTCTTGCATTGTAGAAAGGAAAAGTATCTGTGTTGGTATTTGAACGAATGTCATCATCAAATGTTTCAAATACATTATACATCATTCATGTTTGAAAATAAATTCCATTTCAAGCCTTATATGAGTTTTTTGCAATACAAGTTTGGCTCATGATAGATGTCCACCGTGATAGCATCTCCCTCGCCTCGATAATTGAACTTACCATTTTAGCTACTATCATTTAGCATGTGATTTAAGAATACCAGCCTCAAAGCTAAATGGAATGATTTATCTATATTCTTTACAAGCACCCCTATGTGCTAATCCCGGTATGCATGTCATTTCTATACTATTGACTAAGGCCTTCTCCAACCGAAAATCTCATTTTTCACTTCAAAATGCAGTGAAACTCAAAAATGTCATGATTCAATCTCCAATCAAACTCCATTTTGCACGATTCTACGAAGGTAACCGTGTTTCTACTCTTTCACGCGTTTCTTCGCCAAATTCGGTTGAGACAGAAAAATCGTGTGGGTGAACAGTGCAACACCAATGTTGTACTGTTCACCCGCAAGCAGATAGAGGAAGATTTGGCGTTCGGCTGGAGTGACCAAACGACGCCATAAGCATACTTGGCGTTCGGTTGGAGATGCCCTAAAGAGATTATTACTTGAAAGGGCGCTAAAAAAGAATCTAAGTGAATAATATGAAACATAATTTCAGCTATGAGATTATCAATCAAAAACGGAACGCCTTCTCACCCTGTTCATGAGAACACAGCCTTTTTATGTATATCTTAAACTGAGAAAGATTCTTTACATTCATTACGATTTCCAATTACTGGACACCATGATCAACTACTATTTTATTTAACCCCAAGTGATTAACACAAGCAGTAATACAAAAGGATTGATTATGAGTAGCAGTCCCCAAGAATAGGTCCTCATTGTAAGTATCATATGTATACTACATCTACATATAAGAAGCACGATATAACGGTAAAATCTCAAGATACTACAAGTATCCAAAATAGGTAATCCGTCAAAAAGTTACACTGCACCGCCACATTAATAATATTCAACATACTAGCATAGATAGAATCAGTTTATGCTGAGAACACAGACTACCACATGAATTATTGAATTCACAAACTCAAGGCTAACATTAGCATAATAAAACGACCTTAAATGGCTTACCTTATCTTACAGTTTCGAAGCCGCGGCTTTATCAGCGAACCAGGTTAGTATCCCATTATCTAGCTTAACCATTTGAACAGGTAGCAAGACAGAAGAAGAGTTTTTGCTGCCAAAAGCCTGATGCACAACATCAGCTTTACCTGCTCCAGTAGCAACAAGTGCAACATAAGCAGAAGAATTGATAACAGGAAAAGTGAAAGTTATTCTCTCAGGTGGAGGCTTTGGGGAGTTATTAATGAAAGTAACCCAACGCTCATTTTCAGTGAGAAGAATGTGTCCAGGGAAAAGGGAAGCTATATGACCATCAGGACCCATTCCCAATAACATAAGATCAAACTTTGGAAACCCTGTTGCCGGTGATAGCAGCAGTACTCCTTCGTTAACTAGGTGTTTTAGACAACTTTCATAGTCATCTGCAGCACCTGCTGCTGATAGGGAATCATTGATGGCATATACCTGGCCGGCGGGGATTTGAACCTAACATTCATAAAGCATTAAAAATATGTTCTCAAATATCTAATCAAAATAACAAAATTTTCTCAGGCTAAAAGAGAATCATTGCAAGAAATATTAACCATTGCACATAAATCAGCTCGACTTGTAAAACTGTTTTTGAGAATGTCAAATTTTTAAGTCATTTGATATTTCATGCGCGTATTATTTTAAAAAAATGTATTTTTGGGACTTTGAGGAAGAAATATTTTTTTCTAAAAAAAGTACAGTACATTTATATATTTTTTCGGGACAATCAAACACTAAAGAAAATGATGCCAATAATTAACATATTAGTCTGGTATAACAATAGTCTTAAAAGCACTGGAATAAAGGCAGTGGCACAGAACTAGAACTAGGCAAAGCAAAGATTCAAACCAACAAAAAAGACATTATAGGCATTACAAAACAATAACACAAGACAACATTGGGAAATAAACCAGACAAGTGGAGGGGGGAGAGATTATGCACACCAAATAACACAATTTGTTCTGATAGGCATCATTATAGGCATGACAAAACTATAACTATAAATCTATAATCATAGCAAATTATATATAGAAAAGAAAATATAATACTCAAAACGTCCTTGATTTGCATCACAAGAAATAGAGTTAATGTAATTAAATATTTCTTATATTTTTTAAGCATAACAAGTTAACAACGAAAGGCAAGGTATATGTAATTACCAAAGCTAATTATTTGGATTATCTCCAAAGAAGAACTTTGTTTGTCCATTACATAGAACCAATTATGGTGTTGAAAGATATAATTTTAAAGATTTGACCGGTTTCATAAGTTATTTATTTGGAATAATTCTAATAACTGCAACCTGACATACATTATCCAACACGACATGGAAAATAGAATGTTTCATCTCATTAAAGGGCAAGTTTAAAATGAACCAAGAACAATTTTGGTCAATTTTAATTTGAAATGTACGGGAAGCAAGGTGGCCGCTTGATTTCCATATCCAATCATCTGATAGGAAACACTTGGATTTCCAAGTGTTTCTCACCAAAATCAGTAAAATTTCAGCAGTAAACTGCTGTCCACAGCAGCCAACAGCAGCCACCGCCTGGACCGGCTGGACCGGTCCAGTGGACCGGTCTAACATCATCATTGTTCCTTGCCGTGAATTGTCAAATTCTCAGCCTTGGCTCTAATACCAATTTGATGTGGCCTTGGTATGGCATCAATTAAAGCTTCAAATTGTTGGCACTTGGAGGGTTGTAGCTTGGAGGCTGGTCGACCACAACTTTAGGGGAGACAAAATCTGAGAGCACCTTCTTTGGGTTTATAAAATTAGAGTGGAAAGACAGTGGGGTTTTGTTAGACTAGTCCAAGAGGGAACGGTCTAGCTAGTCCAGCAGGGACCGGCCTGCTATTACTCCAGGAGAAAGGCTTCCACCCAAACAAACCACACCTCCGTCCCTGTGGGGCCTAGCAACATGTAATAGCAATTAAGAGAGGAAATTAAGGAGAAATTAGGAGGGAAATTTAAATTAGAAGGGCTGTTTGGGTATTTTGCTTAATTAATTGTATGCATATATAGGAATTGGTGGCTAGGGTTAGCAATTTTGGGGATTTTGCTGAAATTTCAGATTTCTCTTAGGTTTTGGTCTCTAGCCGCCGGATAGGGATTGGGA
This sequence comes from Dendrobium catenatum, assembly GCF_001605985.2. Classification (NCBI taxonomy): domain Eukaryota; kingdom Viridiplantae; phylum Streptophyta; class Magnoliopsida; order Asparagales; family Orchidaceae; genus Dendrobium; species Dendrobium catenatum. The sequence continues at coordinate 11,686,980 of NW_021318618.1, read as the reverse complement.
GAGCCATGAAATAGCTTTTGAGAAGAAAGCAGGTGGATAGCAATAGGGAAACTCTTTATTTGATAGTAGATGAAAGAAACCAAGCAAGATATAATGGATCTTCCTCTCAAATCGAAGATCCATTATATCTTGCTTGCTTTCTTTTATCTACTATCAAATAAAGAGTATACCTATTGATATGCATTTACTTTCTTCTCAAAAAAGCCGTTTTGCTAGTTGCTGAATTCAGATTTCAACAAAGGATTTTTTTCTATTTCCTACAAGTATTTCCTATCAAATTGGTATCAAAGCGCATCGATTCGTGGTAGCTATGGATGGGAGAAAAATGGAAGTATTGGAAGGAGAGATGGGACAATTAAGATCAGATTTTGTGGAGAGATTTCTAAATTTTAAAATCAATTTTCAGTCGTTCATGAAAAGATAGATGGGAAGTTGATACGTCATGGGGGGGCCCACCTTATGGGACACAAGGAAGCTATTATTCATTATGTGAGGAGGAAAAATCAAGGAGAAACTGTTTAATTATTTAGGAAGGTTTTCTATGTCATGTTTAATTGTTTAGGAAGATTTTTTAAATTATGTTTAATTGTTTAGGAATGTTTCCTAAATTAGATTTAGATTGTTTAGTAATGTTCTATTTATATTATTGTGTTATAGGGATATCAGAGTTGTCTAAGGTTTTAGGAGCATGTTATTAATGAGTTTTGGTTTTGTTGGAGTTCTTTTCTATAAGAGCTTCCTAGTGGCATCTAGGTTGATTAGAAGAGACGATCTACCTCTCGAATTGTAGATCACATGTATCTTGTTGTTTCTTATTGAAGTATTATAAAAAATCAGCCACCTCTTTGGTTTTACTGCAGTTTTCCTATTTGTTGTGTGCTATTTTTGTTTACAAGGCATATCAAATTGGTATCATAGTAGTTTCTTGGGCTGAAATTGAGCTCTTTCTTGTTGATTTCGGCTATTTTCCCTCTCTGATCTTCTTGTTTTTTTGTTGTTTGGAGGCCAAATTCATATCAAAGTAGTTGCTTTTTGCTAGTGGTGCCTAAATTCGGGTATCTATGACAGGAATAAATGTAGAAATTGAAAGGTGATATCGGACAATTGAAATTTGAAATTTTCGATATCCAAATTAAACTTTCAGATTTTAAAAGTAAAATTTCAGCCTCTACGAGAAGATTGATATAAAATTTTCAATCTTGGAGGAGATGTTGAAGAAGTTGCTCGAGGGCCAACCCAAAACGATGTCATCGGAGGTAAGGGAAGCCACTGGCAACTAAGGAAGTGGGAAAAATCCTAATCTGATAAGGCAAAAGGAAGATTAAGAGGCGAGGATTCTGGATTGAGAAGAGAATGCTTTCCCTAGAGCCTATTCCTAAGGAGGAGCTAAGTAGAGGGTATGGGTAGAGGCATGAGGAGGTCCTTAAAAACATACACCCCTTAACATCTTGGATTAAAGAGGATGATTTGTCAACAGTCATCCCTCTCAATCTCGGGCCACCAAGCATCATGATGCCATGAGAGATTTGCATAACATATCAATTAATTCACTCCAACGAATTAACAATGATATTGCGAGTGATGTCAAATTAATTTTAAGCGAATTAGGCTTGCTCAAACTCAAAATTAAAATTAAATGCTCAACTCAATATCAAAATCATTTCGAGTCAACTCAACTCCAAAAGATTATACTTCAAGTTGAATAGAATTTTATATTTAAATCAAACATGTGTGTGTATAATACATGATGCATATATTATATTATATACAATATAAATTATATTTATATATATATACACTTATTTTGAGTTAGATTTCATTTTCAAGTCAACTCGAACTATATTTGAGTGGGTCAAAGCAAACTAGAAGTAGTTTGAAGTAGAGTTTGAAATTAACTTGAAATCAAATTAATTTGAGTCAAATTAAGCTTTAAGAGGCACAATTCAAGAATAATTTACTTTTGCGAGCAACAAATGCAAAACAAACACTAAAATACCAATAAAAAATTCTCTAAGAAAGTATTTAAGGGGGTTTTGGCTCAGTATTATTTAAATAGCAATGCTATCTAGATAAAATTGTTCCAATTTTATCGGATGTCTCCGAAGAGACTAAAATAGTGTTGCAAAGATGAGGATGCTTAGGTGGATGAGTAGCTTGACCCTTAGAGATAGGATACGAAATGAGCATATACGTGAAAAGTGGAGTAGCTCCAATGGAAGATAAGATTAGAGAGAGTCGCCTTAGATGGTTTGGTCACATTAAACGGAGGCCTTCCGATGACCCGGTTAGGAAAGTTGAGGTATTAGATTTGACTTATGTTAAGAAAAGTAGAGGTAGACCTAAAAAGACTTGGTTATAAAATATTAGAGATGATCTTTCTTTATTAGGTTTAAATGAGAATTTAACTTTTAACCTGACACAATGGCGAAAAAGGATTCATGTAGCCGCCCCCACGTAGTGGGACAAAGGCTTGATGTTGTTGTTGTTGCTATCCAAATAAAAATGTTGTTCACTGAACATTATTATCTATTAAATCCAGTGCATTGGGTTCAATGTTATAATGCTTACAGAATACATTGTTATTTACCATGATAAATGGCCTTCAATGTTTTTTTATTATTATTATTATTATTTATTTATCATTTCATAGTCATTAGATTGACTTTTAATAAGACACAATGGAGAAAAAGGATTCATGTAGCCGATCCCACGTAGTGGGATAAAGGCTTGATGTTGTTGTTGTTGTTGTCGTCATTAGATTGCCTGAAATATAAATCTCATGGATTTGGCTGGCATCCATATATCAAATAGAACTTATATGCCACTGTTAAATTTGTTATTAAAAATGACACCAAATTAAATAATTGAAAATCGTTAATGCCACATCAATACATCATTACAAAGTAGATGTAAACTGACCAAACAAACCCTTAGTTATTAGAATTACATTACACTGCCAGTTTTGAGAAACAAGTTTGCAGCACTTTCCATAACTACGCTATGACTTGCAAACAAAACTCTGCAGTTTTAATACATTTGCTGCAATTTGACACTGCAAGCAGAAATACAGATAATGGGGGTTTTCTGGAATTTTTATCTTAGCTGCAGTTCCAAATACAGCTAAAAGCATTTACGTAATATTATAAATAGCTCATGGTGTATAATTTAAATTAGGAATATGAACAAAGTATAAATTTTTTTAAAAAGAATAAAACTAACTAAAAAGAATGGCGCATTCCATTGAATGCACCAAACTGTTTGACGTATTTAGAATAAGCCAAACAGTTTGGCACACCAAATAGTGCCAAACTATTTGACACATTGTTACGGTATTTTCAGACTTTAATTTAACTGGCAGCATTGAATGCACCAAATGATTCAGCTAGTTTGCTTCTTTTTAAATATTTTAAATATTTTGCACCTATTCCTAATTTAAATTAACACTACGCTCCTCTAAAAAAATCCAAGCATTTACAGTTGCAACTTGGAAGCATTATACATGAGGGAAATAATACCATCTACAGTAACTAAAAAGGTAGCACCCAACGGCCAGAAGTAGAGATCTTCACAAACTAGCAATTTGAGCTAGGGTTCAATGAGCCAAAACGAAGCAATAATAACAGAGAGGAAATAAAAGAATTTGTCAAGTACCTTGGAAAGAAAACCATCGAAGACAAGTTTGTAATTGCTGTCAGGGTGATCTTTAGGTACAACCCTCTCATCAACCCAAAAAATGTGCCACTTCCCCCAATCAATGGAATCCCCATAGGGAGTCTCAACCAACTTCCTGTAAATCCATGGGCGTCAACAAATGCGAAAAAGACCAGAAAAAAGGATTTTTAATAAAAATATCCATGAATATATACCCACAAGAACCTGAGTGATTTAACGAGAGAGCCGCCGGACAGTACGACGGTGAAAGCTCCCTTCTCCAGGCAGAACTTCTTCGACAGATCGGCCGTGTATTTGGCCAGAGAATTGGACAGCTCCTCCTCGTTATCAAACACTAGAAGCTCCGAATCCCCCTTCGTCAACACTCCCGGAGGTGTTGTCCCAGAAGCCATCAAGGCGCTTGTTGATAGCCGGCAAGACTGAACAGAACTGAATGCGGCGGATTTTAGGGTGATCTTCTCCCGACTGAAGGATGGATTGACGGAAAAGAACGACCGGAAGTTCGCCGGAAGCTCGGAGGTCAGCGTGGGAAATGGACGAAGGAAGGAGGAGATGAGAGAGAAAGAGAGCGAGTGCGCCATGTTATAGTTGGTGTAAATGGTCGATGGGTTTGGAGTTTAGATCCGCTGGCAATTTATAACCGTTGAGATCGAGATGGACGGTGAGTGGCAGAGCATTTGCTTGCTCTTCAGTCGACTTAAAATCTGTATATTAATTGATCACACTTGCAATGCAATGGTCACATTCTTTTTTTAATAAAATGAGCACTCAAATTCAGCCTATTAAAAAATTTCAAAGAATTTTTTCATCTAATATGTTATAAGTTTCAGAGCAATCTTCACACTTAATTATTATTTTTCATCATTACATACAAATAACAATATCAAATATTTATCTCATTACATAAGATCAGCTGCATGAATTTTTTTTCTATTATTATCTTCTTAAGAATCAATTTTCTTTTAATATATTAAAATAATATTATTTCTAATACTTTCTAATCAAGTTATTTTTATATTTATATATGCCTTTTTTAACATAGCTCAAATAGAATATATTTATTCTCTTAATCGAGTCATAGGAAGGCCGACGGTTTATGTGACCAAACCATCTAAGGTGAATCACTCTAATCTTATCTTCCACTAGAGCAACTCCAACATTTTTCATGCATATGCTCATTTTGCATTATGCCGGTAAGAGTGAAGCTACTCGTCCGATTGAGCATACTCTCTACAACACTTATCTTAATTTTATGCTTCTCTTTTAGTTGCCAACATTTTGCATCATAAAAGCATTACAAGTCCACCAATGTGGCACCTCCAGTATCAGTATACATTTCTGCATGTTATGATCCGATCGGACTTGAGAAAACCCACTAAACTATTGCTTTTGAACCCCTTCTACATGTATTTGAAAGTGTTTTATGTGCATGTGAATCTATAGGTGATCTGTTGTGGATCTTAGGGGTTTGTTTATAGGTTTGGAAATCTATAAATTGTACGCCTTGGGGCGTCGCCACATTAGGGTTGGAGCCGTCTTGGTGCCAAGCTCTCTCTAGAATTTTATAATTAATTTAGTACAGCGACCCTTGAGGTTGTATTGTGAACTTTTTGAAGCAGTGTCGTGACAGGCGTCGCGATGCTAAGCTAAATTTTAATAATAAAAATACTCTAATATGCTATTCCATTCATTTCATTTCTCTTAAACTGTATGAGCGTTTTCTATCGAGACAATGTCCGTTTCAGATGGCTAAGGGTTATTTTCGTCTAACAGCCTAGTTTAGAAAGTTGCTCGGGTCGGGATAGGTTATGCTTTGCCTATCTTAGCTTTCAATAACTCGAAGTTTTGGGAATTATTCTAATCGAAATTATAACTTGGTTTTTACAAAAATGTGATTTTCTTGGATTCTAGTCAATTTTATTGGTGTAACTTTTGATATGTCGTCGATACGATTATTTTGATCATTTTGAGTATTTATTCGAGACTTTTCGTTAATGATTTTAAAAAGTTGTATTTTTAATCAATTTAGAATTATGTATTTACATTTAAAATAGTGATTTAGTTTAGTTAAAGCCTAAGAATACTATTATATACAATATATAATAATATGGTATAATTATTAAAACTATGATTTTGGTGAACTATGGGACGCCGAGTGAGAAATTATTCTAATAGTCATTAGGGCGATTTTGTAGAATAAAATAGGAACACTATAATCGCTTTAGTAGTGTAAAATGCATTTTATTTTCAATAACTAACATTCTCCAAAATCTAATTTTAAAAAAATTATATATTTTATCTTTTAATAATGGCAATGAGAGCTATTTATTTTCTTTCAATAATTAAATATTAATGTAAATGAATCAATTTATCAAAACATCAATATACATATATATTCATACTCTAAAAATTATATGCAATCAGGGGTGGGTCCAGCTTTTTTTTTTAGGGTGGGAAAAAAAATTTTCGTAGGAGATGGACAAAAATGATTAGGATTAATAAAATTAGGGCAAACAAATTTTTTGAGAGGGGGCAAAATATCCAAAATACTCAAAATATTTCGAAAAACACCCTCTAAAATTAATTTTTTTTTTAGGGTGGCCATTTGCCCCCCCCCCCCCCCCCCCCCCCCCCCCCCTTCCCCCCCCCCCCCCCCCCCTCACTAATATGGGGATCCACCAATGTATGCAATATTCATAAATCATACAAATATAACACTCATATTTCCACTCATGAGTACAAAAGACTAGGGGTGTCAAAACAAGTCGGTGGGTCGGGTTTTGATCAAACCCGAGTTGTGTGGTCTGTTGAGCTATTATAGCTCAATGTGATTTTGCTACTGATTTTCAGAATCTAAGAAAGAGAATGAGATTATTAACTAGTAGTTTATGATCAGATATGAGTTTATGGATATTTCTCTTTTAATTTTTGAACAATTATATACTATAGTGTAGATACATTTTGATTAAAAAAAAAATAATAATTTATGAGTTAATTTATTTTTAGTATTTGAATGTTTTAGTTGACTTTGTAACAGCTCAACATGACATGACTTGTCTTTATCGGGTTGGGTTATGACACAACAACAGTCTGACATAAGTTTGATGGTTGCCGAGCGGAAGTTTGGTGACAATTAGGCGGTCAGGCATAAGTTGGACGATGGTCGGGCGGAAGTCTAACGACGGTCGGTGGACGGACGAAAGTTTGACGACGGTTTATGCTCAGAATGGACCAAAATTTGGTGTCGTTGTGTTCATATGTTCGAGATGCTCAATTCGACTATAAGTTTGCTAAAATTGGAGTTCAAACAGCTTCGAATTTAATTTTGAAACATTTCAAATTAAAATTGCCTCTATATTTGTGCTTGAACAAGATTTTTTTAATGATATATCAATTTTCAAAATATTAGGCTGTTACAATATCTGTTGTTTTGTTATAATATATGTGCTTTTTTAATATCTTGATCGTCCAGTCATAATTCTCTCACTAGATCTATACTTACTAAAATCACATATATTTTGAAAACTTTTTTGACTCTAAAGTTGACCTCAATAATTCAAAATTTCAAATTCTTACATAAATATTAAAGTTTATAACAAGTCTTAACATATATTTTGTCTTTTGTCAAGTTTCTAACAATTTCATAGTGACATAATCAAATAAACACTATATAGCATGAGTGTCAATTTTATGACTAGCTAAGATTTAAGTAGCTCCCTCAAATATTAAATATAAAAAAATCTATTTAAAAATATAAAAATATGTGTATGAACTATGAATTAATTTAACAAATAATAATTTTAAAAGTTTTTATCTACGTATTAAATTGGCTGTTTATTTTAGTTTTATGTTTTTGCAACTATATTTTAAAAAAAATAAAAACTATTATGGCCTAAAATCCACTAACATAGATTCTTTATTAAAAGAATTATAAGAAAATGCCATTTGAAAATGACAATTATTTTCGCCAATAAATTTGATGTAATTAGTTTTTTATTAAAAAAATATATTTGAACTTATTTTTATGTAATTTCAATATTTCTCATTTTATAATATCTTATATATTAATTAGTTATAGAGATTAAATTTCCGGAAGTCTCTACACACTCCAACCATTTATTTTTACTCACGCTAGCGTTCTCGAAGAGGGACGAAAGCCCCCCTAAAACCCTAGAGAGAGACCCTGTGTTCTGTTACACGGAGCGGAGTCGGCGATGGCGTCCGCAGCGTTGATCCGAAACTTGAGGCGGCGAGAGCTATCGTTTCCTCTGTTATCGCGTCTCAGAACCGTGAGCTTGAGCTTCTATCCCTTCTTTTGCTCTTAATTGTTTTGTTCTTGTATAACCAACGTTTTCTTCATTCCCTCGCTGTCGAACCGGCTTCCGTGCATTGTTTCTGTTTGTGGATGCTTTTGTTTTTCTTTGATCATTTGATTAGTGATTCTCTGCCGGGATCATGGGGGTTTGATGGTATTTGATGATTAATAAGTTTATATTTGTTCTTCTTTGATGGAGGCTGCGTGAATCCGTTGTTTGCTAGATTTGGCTTTGTAACATTTTATGGAACTTTTGTGTTCTCTGGTCCGCTGCCAGCAGAAAACAGTGCGCTGGCCATATGTTATGAATGAGGCATGACAACGTAATACAGTATTTGACATAATATTGTTGTGTGGGAAGGTTGTTTTTTTTTTTTTTTTGCCTTTTTAAACAGAATAGGATTTTTATATATTGAATTGTGTTTAAGGCTTGAGGCTACAGGTGAAATTAACCTTCTTTGAATCTGATACGTTAAAAAGCGCTGATTTTTTTCTTGGTTCTTCTAGAGTATCACATCAAGTTCCTTGTGTTTCAGTTGTTGTTTGCGTTATAGTGTATGCTTTACTTTGAATTTCATTATCTGAAAATAAGATGAAAGGGATGTCGATGTGGGAGCTTTTGCTGAAGTGTTTTCTAAAGGTTAAAACATCTAATATTTTTGCCGACATGATTTTTTTTCGAATGAGTGTTTTAATGCAAAGTAGGATGTATGCATTGCGGAGCAATTATTATATAAAATAATAAATGTATGGTGCGAGTATCATCTATTGGAGATAGTATATTAAAAATTAGACTTCAGTGGTTTTGCGCGTGTACAATGATAGGTAGAAGATGTGACAATAACACAGGCAAGTGAAATAAAAATAAATAATTATGAGGGAAATGCTAGAGATCAAAGATTTGCACAAAATCAGTTTAGTACCTTATGCAGCACTCAACAAAGGCTAATAAAAAAAAAATGAGGATTCATAAAGATGACCACATATAGTTAGGATTAGAATTATGATGAAACTTATTGCTAAATGCAATAATTTATAAGGATTTCTTCAAAAACTATGTGAATAAAGATACCTAAAACAATTATTAAGATTTGCCTCAAATTTTTAGGGCAAGCCTAGCAATTTTGAAGATGATAAATGATCAATGGTGTAATCCTAAGTAATTGAGAAGGTTTTAGATTTAATCTTTGCCTTAGACGTGTTTTAGATGTAACCCCAATATTCAATTTTTCCTTACTAGCACGAGATGGACCTTGAGCGTGTCTTTGGGTTCCTCAAGAAAAGACTTGGCTTGAGCATCTCCTTGACTCTCCACGAGAAAGGTCTCAACTCAACCACTATGCAATCCGTCTCAAGAATACCTCGGGCCACCCCAACAGCTTTGCAGCTTGCATTTTGTAAGTTGCTGACTAAAGATGACAAATTTGTAGAATGAAATATTAATGATGTGCTCTAACATTCCTTTGGCGCCTAATTAATTATTTAATTCATCTGATCAAATGGAATCTACTCGAATCGAGTATTATTACCCTAAATTGATTACTAACATCGAAGTTCTCCATGGGCCACAAAGCTATCAAACTCACCTCAAGCTCTGGAAATGCCATCATAATTGGGAGTAATTTCAAAATTTATTTGCAACCATAAAATTTCAGTCACTAAAAAAATGAAATGTAATTCATTTAGGTGGGAGGGACCTTTTTTGGGACAATTGGATGAGGAGAAAGGAGGCCACCTGAACATAATTACATATTATATTTCTGATCATTCTCATGTTTGATCAATGCTTGTTGCTCTTCTTTCTTTTATTTTGAATCTATTTTAATTCGGATCTCTAAAACATTTATTCTTGCCATACATCGCCATGTTATAATTTATCTTCTACTTCATTATATTTTTAGGAAGAGCTTGATATAATGATAATTCTTTTTTGTACTTCTTGGATACATAGTAAAAATCCTTAATCATCCTTATAGTGGATGTGGATCATATGATCAAATGACTATAAAACTTGTACCACTTACTATGTGTGTTATATATCTTTTCTTTTGCCGCGTTTTTTTTTTGTGTAATTTTCAGGAATAGTAGTTTCCCAATCTTTGTACTTTGCGAACCTGTGGTGCCTATGCTTTTCCTGTTGCCTTCTTTAGTAGACAAGATTTGTCCACCTACATATGGTTTATTAGGCTCATTATATGAAATAAAATCATAGCTTCTCATATTGAAATATGATTTGCTCCATAACACAGTCCAAATGCTTATGACGTCATAGAGAAGGTGCACACACAAAATTAATTTCTAACTATATTTCTTATATTAAACAAGTCGTTTTTCAAAAAGTTAAGCAAGAAATAAGTGAAACCATTTATAGCTAAGTTTGACTGTTTTTTTTTTTTTTCTTTTGATGGATCTCATGAGAAAAAGAATTTATGCCATTATGCTGTATGCTTCATATCAAGAGGTAATATCAATGGATGATATTCTGATGGTCATAATATGGTCTTATAGCATAGATGAAGGTCTCATTTGTTTTGCCCTGCTAAACATGAAATTCAATTTTAATTTATAACAATTTTGTTATATGTAACACCACAAAAGCACAATTATACCAAATGAAGACCAAGTGAAGAGATTAAGCTGCAACCATTATGGTTCTTTATGAACTGATTCATTTGTTTATATTTATAGAAGTAATTTTATATTGTCTTATTTATTACCTTGCAAATACTAGCAATTCAGTTGTACTTGTGAACATTTAGTTAATTGAATTTATAATTAAAAAAGTCACTTGTTTATTTGAACTGTAAAATAAGACTTTCAAGAAGCAGATTGGTATTATTAAATTTGACTATAAATGTCAGGAATTTATTTAGATCTAGGGTTGAGACTTTATTTGAGTGCAAGCTTCCAAAATTAATTATCCATTGCAAACTCTCAGTTAAGGATATCATTTTGCCTGGTTCCTTATGAGTATTCTCTTTGTAGCAGTCATATATTTTATTCCCTCTATTGCTTCTTGTGTGAGGAAGATGTTTTTGGGTATGAAGGTAGAAACCTTGTTAAGATCTATTGTTCTGTTATCCATGTATCACTGAGTGGACACAGCCACCCAATCCAAGGACTTACGGTGCCCTGGTGGCTATATCTTCAGTTCAGGGAGATGTGTGTTGCAGTTGCGGATGCAATTCTAGAAGCTTGCCATGATTATTTGTTTCTAGTTAGTGAGCTTATAGTGTATTTAAGCCGTGTTTAACAAATCTTAGATGGAATTTGTTGGGCACCTTAATAGCAATTTTGGCAACATGTTCTAAGGTGATCACCTAAGGATCAGGTTAATAATATGCCAAGGGAAAACTCTCATGTGAAACTTGGCTTTGTTTGCTGGTAGAGGACTTATCAAACATGAAACATGACCAACTGCAGTTCAGAAGTGATAAAATTGTCTGATGATGGTCCAGAGGCTTGACATCGCCATTTTAGTTCTGTAAGAGCAAATCTTGGTGCACTTTGGGAGAGATGCATTGTGCATACTTAGCGATGTTATGTAATCCATTTAATGGCATATAACCGTATATAGATGGGGAACTGATTAATTATAATATGACTCATTAGGATGGATGTGTGTACTCTGTAAGTTTCACCGATGCCATAGCATGTATGCATGTATTTCAATGATTTTTTAATACGTAGGTTTGTGGGGTTGAAGCATCTCCAATTCTTGCAGTAATTGCATTGTGTGCATTTTTTGTGCTGTTGACATCCCTTTCTGTGCTACTTACTTGATTAGTACTGCATTTTTAATTATGGCGGTACATATTTGTTGCCAACTGTTAAGAGCTAAGGCATGAATTTTAGCTGGTAATGTGTTAGGTTCTTCCTGAACCGACCAAACCGGCCCAGCCTGGGCCGGTTCGGGTTTATAGGAAGCGGGCTAAGCTGCCTCCTTAAAAAGCCGCCCAAGCATGTGGGCCCCTCTAGGGCAGCAATTAGAGAGAGGGAAGGGGGCGGCTAATGCATAGGGAAACTATTTTGAATTTGGTTTATTTTAGGAAGCTTTTTATTGTTTTTTATTAGGAAGATATGTATTAAAAGAGGAGGGGAGGCTAGGGTTAGGGCATGCATGATTATTGTTATCTCTTGGAGTTCTCTTTGTGGCTTTGGGCTCTAGATTCATCATCTAGAGATTGGGAGAGAATGATTCTCCTCTCAAATTGAGGATCAATTGTATTTTTGCTTGTTCTTGCTTTTGATTTGATTCCTATAATACAATCTACTAATTTTGGATTGTTTTCATTGGAGATCTTGGAGTTTTCTTGCTGTTTTCACCAATTAATGTTAGATTTGCTTGCGAACTCAAGTATTTCCCATTAGGGTTACTTGCGAACTCAAGTATTTCCTATCATAATGTCACCAGTTACTGTGGTTTTTGAGTTGTGTTGTACAGTTCAGTGCTAGGTGAAGTTTTTTATTGGTACTCTTACAGCAGTGTTGATAGGAAAGTTATTGTTTAGATGAATAAATTATATTGAATTTTTTTTTTTTTCCAAAAGGCATTTGGATTTCAGTTGTTTCAAAGCTAATAATAATGTTATTGCTGAGCTGATTATGTTTTTTTTTTTTGCAGCTTCCTGAAATCACTAAGCCATCTTGGACTAGTTCTCATCCGAGCAGCAGATGGGCAAGTTTTGCTAGACCATTCAGGTGGTTCTCAAACTCCTTTATAGATTCACTTATCTTAATGATTGCAAATCACTTTACGCTAGATCACTTCCTTTTGTGTGTTTCCTATAATTCAGTTCAAAACCTGCTGGGAATGATGTAATTGGGATAGATTTGGGGACGACCAACTCTTGTGTAGCTGTTATGGAGGGAAAGGTTGGCCTCTTGGATGCTTATGTAGGTCTTGATATCTTTGTGTTATCTTAAACTCCTCACCCTTTCAATGTTGTATGTCGCAGAATCCCAAAGTTATTGAGAATTCTGAAGGAGCACGGACCACACCATCAGTTGTTGCTTTCAATCAAAAGGGTGAACTTCTTGTTGGGACTCCTGCAAAGCGACAGGCAGTGACCAATCCAACTAACACAGTTTTTGGAACCAAGCGATTGATTGGCCGCCGATATGATGATCCTCAAACTCAGAAGGAGATGAAGATGGTTCCTTATAAGATAGTAAAGGCTCCCAATGGAGATGCATGGGTTGAGGTTAATGGACAGCAGTATTCCCCCAGTCAGATTGGTGCCTTTATCTTAACGAAGATGAAAGAAACTGCTGAATCCTACCTGGGAAAATCAGTTTCAAAGGCAGTGATAACTGTCCCAGCATATTTCAATGATGCTCAAAGGCAGGCCACAAAGGATGCTGGGAGAATTGCTGGCCTTGATGTGCAAAGGATAATCAATGAACCAACTGCTGCAGCTCTTTCTTATGGGATGAATAACAAGGAGGGTCTCATTGCAGTCTTTGATCTTGGAGGTGGAACTTTTGATGTCTCTATCTTGGAAATTTCAAATGGCGTGTTTGAGGTTTGTTCTTCTTAGTGTACCCTTTCAGTGATGGAAATATGGAACTTTATTAAGACCTGGTTATGATATATGGTTTTTGATACCTTTTTCAGGTTAAGGCTACAAATGGTGACACGTTCCTAGGTGGAGAAGATTTTGATAATTCATTGTTGGAGTTCTTGGTTAGTGAATTCAAGAGGACAGAGGGAATAGATCTCTCAAAGGACAGGTTAGCCTTGCAAAGGCTTCGTGAAGCTGCTGAAAAGGCCAAGATTGAACTTTCTTCAACATCACAGACTGAGATTAACCTCCCATTTATAACAGCTGATGCATCAGGAGCAAAGCATTTAAATATTACTTTGACAAGATCAAAATTTGAGTCCTTGGTGAATAGTTTGATTGAGAGGACTAGAAGTCCATGCAAGAGTTGTTTAAAGGATGCTGGGATAGCTTCTAAAGATGTAGATGAGGTCCTTCTTGTGGGCGGTATGACCAGAGTGCCTAAAATTCAGGAAGTAGTTCAAGAAATATTTGGGAAGATCCCAAGCAAAGGTGTGAATCCTGATGAAGCTGTTGCATTGGGAGCGGCCATTCAAGGTGGTATTCTTAGAGGAGATGTCAAGGAATTGCTTCTCTTAGATGTCACTCCATTATCTCTTGGAATTGAGACACTTGGTGGCATCTTTACCAGATTGATCAACAGGAACACTACCATTCCTACAAAGAAGAGTCAGGTGAGTTCATACTTTTTGCTTGTCTAATATTAAAATTTTGGACTCTCTTTGTACTTTGAAAGGCATTTGAGCTACTGAACTCCTTTGTGATTGCTCGGAAAATTTTTTAGTTAATTTTTTTTTTTTCTGTTTTCATAGCCACTTAAGATGCTGGTCATGAACTCCAAACCCATTACTTTATAGATTGTTGTCATTCTGACTGTTAGCAGTACATTTTATCATAAATTGGCTGCAATGTTGTGTTAATTGAGAAATGTTGAGCTGTAAAAAATTCATTATGCCAAAAATGAGAATGTTAAGATGAATTTAGGGTGAAATTGTGAAGTTTAAATAAATAAGGATTATATTATACAGGAATATCTATTGAAGATAAGTTGATTGAAATATACATAAAGGTGGTTTAGATGTTTAACAAATGGTAGAAAATCTATCTATTAGACAAGTTGTTAAAATTAAAGTCAGAATATTATGAATGAGAAAGGTTAGACATAAAAATGTCAAGATATAAGTTGCTAAAAATGTTTTGCTAAGAATTGGTTGCAATACTCTACAATAGCAAATGAAAATTGAGAATTCATAACACTTGACCCCAAGAATATCTTGAAGTAAAGTCCAAACAGGACGTTCTTTTGATCCGTTTTTTTAGATTAAATTAGCTAATGCATGTCTTAAGCTGGTATCACTCGATTTTTATATTGTTCCTAGATTTTATTTTACTCTTGTTCCATGCGTGTCATCAGGTTTTTGATCAAAAGATATGCCAGACTTATTTTATTACAGGATCATTTTGTCCGGATCCATCACGGTACAAATTCCTGTCAATTTTTTATAAAAAAGTTATTTTCATCTTGTCTCTCTCTTCTTTCAGGTGTTTTCTACCGCCGCTGACAATCAGACTCAGGTTGGCGTCCGTGTCCTCCAGGGTGAACGTGAGATGGCTTCCGACAACAAGCTCCTTGGTGAATTTGAGCTCGTCGGCATTCCACCAGCACCGCGAGGCATGCCCCAGATCGAGGTCACCTTTGATATCGACGCAAATGGAATTGTGACTGTTTCTGCCAAGGACAAGGCCACCGGAAAGGAACAGCAGATCACCATCCGGTCCTCCGGCGGCCTCTCTGAGGATGAGATTGAGAAGATGGTGAAGGAGGCTGAGTTACACTCACAAAAAGATAAGGAAAGAAAAGCTCTCATTGACATCCGCAACAGTGCTGACACAACCATCTACAGCATTGAGAAGAGCCTGAGTGAGTACAGGGATAAAATCCCAGCTGAGGTTGCCTCAGAGATTGAGTCATCCGTGGCTGAGCTTCGCCAAGCAATCGCCGGAGATGATATTGATCGGATCCAAGCGAAGCTTGACGCCGCAAACAAGGCAGTTTCGAAGATAGGACAGCACATGTCTGGAGGAGCGGGTGGTTCTCAGGGCTCTCAGGGCGGCGATCAGCCTCCTGAGGCAGAATACGAGGAGGTGAAGAAGTAAGCTCTTCAATTTCATAGTATTTACACTTTTGCTGCTTAGAATATTAGAGCCAAATTTGTGCTATCTGTCCAATTATCCTTTGCAATTGACAAATGATGAGTTCCAAAAATTTGGCTTGGGCATAATTAAACCTTTTGTGATTGCCCTAGCATGGCATTGTATGCCTCTCTCATGTGAGTTTTTATTTTATTTATTTTTATATATATACTGTTTTGGATATAGCTCCTGCTAACTTCTCCATATGTCCAGTTCGATATGCAAATGTGCTTTATTTGTGATAATAATGAACAGCAGGGTATGCTAATGCTTTAGATTTTGATCCATTCCTATATAACTCAGGATTGACATTTTAATTTTAGCTGTTGTCACATTTGGAAAGCGATTGGAATTTCTTTGTGCAATTTAATGAGTTTTTATAAGTGATTTACATGTCATGGTGTGTATATTTATATGTATTATCTTTACTATTATTATTATTATATAGCGAATACAATAATTTTGTGAAACAGGAGATATGTTTCCAAGGAAATATTTATGAAGTTAATATTTTAAGAGTTTATCATGAAGTTATTTGTAATTGACAATCCATCTCAAGAGACAATTCATGATCAGATATTAGTTCAAAGAACAATTGAATATAGGTTAACATCAGCATTATTTATTCTGCGCGGATGTTGAATGTCATTCAGAGATCAATCAGAATGTGTCACGTGACTCCTTTGCTCGGTACCGCGGCTTAGTATTTCTTTGTATTGTGACTTGACACTATTGATGTGGTGCATTCTGGTTGATCTTCGGATGATGTTACGCGGTTAGCCTCTGCGTAGAATAGTTTTTCCAATATCATGCATAAATTCAGGTTCATTTGTCAACAAAAAATTAAATATTTGCATGATTTGATCAAATGTTTTGCTAATTTCATTTTTAAAGGGCCAGCTGATCGCAGCAATTTGAAACTATGGGATGGTATTTGCATGGATCAATGCTTTATGGTTAACATTATGATTTCATTTGGGATTATTTATTTACTATTTTCAAAGCAATTTTCAGTATAATTTTTTTTTAGAATTATAAATTTTATAAGAAAGCAGTTGCGAAATGAAGCCTATAACGTGATAAATAATTGCCAAATGTTTATTCAAAATGCATAAGTAAATGAAAATTGTTATGAATTAATTTTTGTTGGATTGGAAACAAAGGCAACCTTAATTTTAAAAAATCATGTAGTTCTATGATACTTACTATTTGTTTGTGTTTTTAAAATCTTTTAGGTAGATTTTGACTGTTGAATCATTGTTTTTGTAAAAAATTATTCTTATTATCAAAATTTTAAATTCTTAATCCAAGTTTGAAATTATATCTATTCCAATACTACAAATTCGGGGTATTGTCCGACTTAATAAATAAGTCAAAATGTTGTGTTCAGGACTCTTTCATGGAGTTGTTTTTAATTATAAAGTTATTTAAATATATTGTTAAGTTAATATTAATCAAACTATTATTTGATAAGTTAACTTACCAAAATTTAGTAGAACCAATAACTATTTTTAATACACACCATTCCAAGCCAAAAGTCTTATTTTTATATCTTTTTGGAACCAGCGTATTTACCCGTTATTACTCTAAAGGATATGTTTGCTGGCGTAACTAATCTCTCAGTAAAACCTATCGAGGCCGCCTCCTGGCATCAGACCCAAACTTGCTTTGTTCCATTGAAGAGGCGAGGCCGTAGTAGAGGAGATACATATCTAAAATAGGGGGTTCTCAACTGTGCTCGCTCATCAGTCACCCTAAACTTCGGTGGGTTTTTTTTTTTATTTTTTATACTGTTACAACTTAGAACAATTTAATGTTTGGGAAACCGAGTCTGGGAGAGCTCAGTAACCTTTACAGGCTCTCCTGCTCTCTCACATTAATGCTGCGTTTCTATGATCTGTCTGAAATGAAGAAGAGGGCTTAAATGAATGGAGGGAGAAAGTTTTGGGCATTAAAGGAGGGGATTGTTCATGATCAATATGAAGCTGACATTGATTTTTCTCTCAGCACAGTGTAAAAAGGCTGATTTAAAAGCTTACATGCATGCAGGATTGGGTCCATTTGTACATATTATATTTAATTGATCAAGTAACCTGCTACCCAGATGCTTTTCAATTATTTTTGTTGCGTCCTGGAATATTCGCGGCGGTAGAGAAATATATATGGTTTAACGTCTTAGCATTGTACGAAGATCCAGCACACAAGCAGATAAGTGAGGGGGTGAAACATTCATAAGAGACACCAGAGTTTTTACGTGGAAAACCCCTTAAAAGGGGGAAAAACCACGGGGCCTGGCCCAGTTTGAATGAATCCACTAGTATTTGTAGTTGTTACAAATGAGGCTCTTCCTTGGGAGAAGGCCTTGGATTGATGTAACAAATGTACATCATGCAGATTGCATTACATAGTAGGAATTACATATACATGTTTGTCCGGTCGGAAGGACCGTGGTCGGCAGGAGACCGGGGTCAGGAAGACCGTCGTCTGTTAATGGAGGTCAAAAGGAACATAGTAGGCGACGAAGGCCTGAAGGACCGTGGTCGGTAGGAGACTGGGGTCTGAAAGACCGTTGTAGTAGGGCGGTACTTTAGTAGAACTCTGGACGTCAGGTATTGGCCCAGCAAAAGTCCAGGCCTCAAATGGTGTTCCGACAAAACAACGGCGTAAGGTGGTAGTCTAGCAGAGGAGAGAGCCTTTGGCGAAGATGAGGGCCTCTGGCGAAGGAGAGGGCCTCAGGTGAAGGTGAAGGCCTCAGATGTTGGTGAGGGCCTTTGACGAATGTGAGGGCTTCTGGAGAAGGTGAGGGCCTCAGATGAAGACGTCAGGCCTGAAAGTCGGGCCTTGAGCAGAACGTTGGGCCTGAATGTCAGGCCTTCAGTAGCACATCGGGCATGAACGTCGGGCGTGAACGTCGGGCCTTAATGTCGGACCTGAACGTCGAGCCTTGAGATGGTGGTGCGGCGAGGCTCCGGCGGTGGTCCTGCGAGGCTCATGCGGTGGTCGAGGAGGAGCTTCTTCCTTCTCCTCTTCCTTCTCTTCTTGCTTTGACCCCCTCTTGTGAAGAATGAGGGCTCTATTTATAGATTTTCTGGAGTGGCATGGCCCGTAAATAGATGTGAGATCGGGGGTGAATAGGGAGTGGTCGAATGGATGGCCGATATTGAATCCTACGATCATGCACCGTTTGTTGGTCATTTGAGGGCCTTAGTGATGTCAGAATTCAGTGATCTTGGGCTCGTTGGATTCGTCTCGTCGAGCTGTTCGATTTGAGTATAAGCTCGTCAAAATCGGAGTTCGTTTGGTAAGTCAAATTGTGGTTTGAACCTTCCAATAACGCTTCGGGTCTATGATTTGGACCCATTTGGTCTCGGATTGGGTCGAACTTGGTGTCGTTGGGTTCGTATTTCCGAGACGCTCAGTTTGACTATAAGTTTGCTGAAATCGGAATTGAGATGGTCTCTGAATTAATTTTAGAAGTTTCAACTCAATTTTCCATCGAGATTCGTGCCCGATCAAAATAATTTTTTGATGATGTATCAAATTTGTAGAAAATTTTTGCACTTTAATTGAGTTCCCGAAGAAATGCCGACTGTTTCATTATTTGTTTGGAAGAAGATTGTCCGGTGATCTCCTTTTCAAGTATTTGACTATAAAAAGTAATAAATTAAAATTATATTGTCATCTTGAGATGTTGCACATATTCATGGTTATTAAAATCAGACCAGACACACCGGTTTAACTATGAACCGGCTGGCCAGCTGCTTCGGTTCTTATGTGAAATTAGATTTGCAAAGAAACGCTCGGATTAACGAACCAGAGAATTAGGTCTGGTTTTTCAAAGCCGAGCAATTTAAACAGAGTGAAATCTGAGTCATTGGATTTTAAATATTGGATTGAGCGGTCTGGCTCAAAAAAAAAAAAAAAAAGCTAAATTGATCCTTGTTGCATACTGGAATACTCATGGCGGTAGAGAGATAAGGAGCTTAACGTCTTAACTTTGAATGAATATTCAACACATACAGATAAAGAGAGAGAGATTGGGGTGCAGGAGTTATAAGTAACAATAGTATTTTTATATGGAAACCCTTGGAAAGGAGAAAAACAATGGGATTTGGCCTAGTTAAAATGATTCCCCTAGTGTTTGTAGTCTATTGCAAATGGTACCCTTCCTCAAAGTGAATGCCTTTCTACCTATATCATATAGTGCACATTAAATAGATGGGATTAGAAAAATCCAATGATCAAGAAGCCATTCTCTCAAGATAACGTTTGCCTTTTTGTTTGGTTGGCAAGACTGTACTTGGGCGACGATGACTGGAGGGATTGCAGTCGGCAGGCAAAGGTGGTAGGAGAGATCATAATCGGCGGGCAACGAAGGTTGCAATGATTTATTGGACCCATTTTTCCTCTAAATGATTCCCTCTTGTAGATCTTGAAAGTGTATTCTATTAAATAAATGATAAGTTTACTCATGTTTAAATTTTATTCATTTCATACTCGTACTAATTTATATTAATAACTGTACTCCTTAAAATTTTACCAATTCTTTCACTGTTAAGAATAGCCATTCCTTATAAGGAATAATCTAACAATTGAGCACTCTTTTAAAAATTTTGGCCTGACTATTTTACTAATAATATTATCACTGGAGGAATATCTAATTTTCATATTATATATAATATTATCATCCGATTAATATTACATTTGTGTAATATCTAATTTTCCAAAAAAAAAAAAATAATATCCAAAAAAAAAAAATAATAATAATAATAATAAATTCCCTTCCCTTGACTAGCTAGCAGGGTGACATGATCTCTGCGCGACAACTAAGGCAGGTTGCCGACTGCCACACGCAAAGTCCAACTCCACACGTGTTTTGCCTCAATAATTTCATATTATTCAATACATATGATATATACGATTAATATTAAAATATAAATAAGTCACTTGTATTATTTATTTATTATTAATAGATTTTTATTTATCTATAAAACATAGTTTATTTTTCCCAAAAAAATAAAAATAAAACATAGTTTTTAAATTAATTTATTTGTATTATTATAATTATTTTTTCCATCTTTATTTTTTTAACATATAACAATATGTGTTTTCTTTTTATTCATCCATAATATATAGCCTTTTATTCTTTTCTAAACTTCAATGAGATACTCCGAAAAATTATTATAATTTGTTTAAAGCTCTTAAAATTATTATCAATTTAATTGCAGATATTTATATTTATTTCAATATTCATTTTAAATAAGAATAATAATAACAAAAACAAAAAAAAATCTAATTTTGAAGATATATTATAAAAAAATTGATATAAATATTAGATGCCAATACTAAAATCATGTTAAAACAAATCCCTCATATGGTTGATAAATTTACTTTTCATAAATAGCTCGAATTGATCTATTTTTACAATAATGAGTGAAATATTGACCGAACTTGAACTTATTCGATCTGTTCAACTTTATAATAGCTCGACAACTTTGTAGCAATCATCCAATACGCTACAGTATCCCATTGTTGATGACAATTTATTGGAACACTAAAATTCTTTTATCTATATAACAAATTGTTTATTATAAAATAATTTATAATAAGGTAGGGCTTAACAAACCCTTTAAGAACTGAAGATTTAATGATCAAAACATATATAAATATAAATCTGACATCAATATGATATAATTTCTTATTTTAGACGTTCTTTTTATACTCCTTAAAAAATTAAGCCCAGGTTTATGTACAAATTTTTAAAATTTTTACTTCAAAAAAAAATGTTTTGACCAAGCTTAAGAAAACTTCCCAAACAAAATCTTGGTGCTGATAGCCTTTGGCTTAATTTCTTATAGACTATTTCGATGTGCTCACTTAATACCTGTAGTTTAAATTAACTTCGTTATAAAATATTTAAAAAATAAAAGTAAGATTAAATTGAACTTATGGATTCTTCATATTAAAGAGAATAGTAACAATATATATTTCATTAAGCGAAATATATATAAGTTGAGAAAGAATATAGGGGAAACTGAGAAAGCAAGAAGGAGAAAGAATAATAGGAAGAGAAGAAAGAGAAGAAGAAGAAGAAAACATTTGATGGAAAGAGAAAAGATTTCTGAAATTGAGAAAGTTACTCGTGCAGAAGAAGAAGATAATTAGGTGGAAAGCATGAAAAGCCAAAAATGGAAAAAAGAGACAGAGAAAGAAAAAAGGAAAAAGAGACCGACCTTGCAAAGAAATATGAAGGCTTTCTTCTTCGAGCATGAAAAAAAGTTGAAAAGCTCTAAACGGAGAGATTCAAACGCATTATAATTACCAGCCATATCTGTTGCTCTTTCCTCACTCGGACCCAAATCACAGAGTCAAAAGCCAAATAGATGAGCTAAGTTGAAGTCAACCGAGAGCAGAGAAGTGAAAGAGTGGAAGCTGTAATTGGGGCGGAATGAAGCCTGGTTCCGAGATCTAATTTTACTCTCCATAATCACTCTCAAGCTTAATGAATAATGATAGTATTGAAAATAACTCGAGCCAGACAACATTCCCCTCAATAAAAAAGCCTCCTTTTTCCCAGTACCAGTAGTAGTCTCTCTCTCCCTCTCTCTCTCTCTCTCAGCTCTCTAAGTTCTCTGAAGTTATTGTCTCTCTCTCTCTCTTTCTCCACCTCAACTTCGGCTTATTTTCGTAAGGTGGCGGAATGGCGTGACGTGGTCATCATGACGGGAAATGATTACTCTGCGTAAACATTCAAGGGAGAGAGAGTAGAGGAGAGGTGAATGTGAGTGAGAGAAGCAAGGAGTTAAATAGAAAAATAGAGGAGGCAGCTCTAATAGAGTTGCGTCAGCGTGGCAGAAGTTTTGGACAGAGACAATAAAGAAGGAGAGAGGGAGAAAGAGACAGAAGTAGAAGACAAGCACAGCTGAGAGCATCCATCCTACCACTACCCGCTATTCTCCCAGCAGAAATGCCACGAACCCATACTCCTCTCCGTCCCTCTCTAAATCCCTCTTCTCTCTCTCCCTCTAACTTGTCTACTATCTCTCTTCAATGTTCCCTCCACAGTTCAACCATTTTCTGTCGTAAAAAACTAAAAAAAGACATTTTTTTTTACAGAATTATTTACTTATGAGCTAAATACAGCTTACAATAACTGCTATAATACATTAATGTGGAATAAAGATCACTCAAAAAATGTCATGTCTTAATATTTCATTGAGAACTAAAAAGATTAAAAAAGTTTCTCTCTCTCTCTCTTTTCTCTTCAGATTCCTCCTACAAGCTACAGCTAAACAGCAAGATTTCCCTTATCCTTCCTCACTCTCCCCACTCATTTATAACTAATTAAAGGCAATGGGAAACAGTTCTGCAGAGGTGGTTGCGATTTTTTTGGATTTAGAAAAATAGTACTCCAATTATATATGACATTAATCCTTTTAAATGATTATATTATAAATATATTTTATTAACAAAAAATTATTTTAGAAATAAAGTATTAAATATTATTTTATCACACTGAGCTTATGATTAAAGTTTGGTTTAATAAACTTTGGAGTCAAAATATTTCTGGACTCCAAATTTCTCCAATCAGTGATATAGAGATAGATATCGCTGAAGAATCTTTTCGGCACTTTAAAATAAGGGAAGAGGTGATAGATATTTCAGATCATAGTAAGCTTCTCAATAATCCCTATTTTATATATTAATTTCATTGCCGTGAAATTACCACTTGTTATATTAGTCGGATTTTATTTTTAGAAATCTATATTTGGTTATAGTAAGATTTTAAGCCATAAAAAATAACATTAAGTTAGCATAATATATGGTGAAAAGGAACGGGAATAATGATACATATTTCAATGTAATAGTATTGTATCTTAAGCTTTTTATTTAAGTGATGATATGAGTTTAATTTTAAGCTGAAATGGGAAGATGGAGTCAATCTCAACCAAAAAAAAGTATGGTAATTGCGTTAGTGATCAATGAACCAAAACAAAAAAATAATTTATGATCATAAAATCACAAACGAACATCAAGAGATTTATTTTGAAAATTTAAATATCGAGAAAAATTATAGGGGAGAAGAGGACAACAGACTTACTAAAGAAGACCGGCTGGAAGCACATAACGACTTTTTAAACCCTAAAGCCCTTTACCAAACATATTTATAGACAAAAACCTAGGTCATAAAAAAATAAATAAATTTTCAAAAATACCCTTACTATCAAAATTGTTTCCCCATAATAGGCCTTGCCCCCTTTACTCTGATAATCTACAAAACATTACAATAGCAAGGAATAATAAAACGTAGTCAAGTCAATTTTGAGGCAACTCCAACAATAACAAAAATGATATAGATAGAAGATAATGACAATCAATTTGTAGGGGATGAACTAATATTAACAGTTAATGATACTACAATGAGAGTGAACACATAAATGAAAGAAAGAACATAAATAGAAATGATGTTATGATTCTTATTGGACATGTGACAAATTTTGTGTGTGAGTGAATGAAATATTAAGATTGCCCCTCGAAAAAGGCCGATGATTGCTTGATAACTTTTCTTTCCTTGCTTTTTGGCAATTCCTATAATTTAGCATCCTTGTTTCATTTGATAATTTTTTTCCACATTTCTTGCTTTCTCCCAAACTATTTTGGTTTGAAATATTATCATCATGATTGCTTAATAATCCTTTGCTAAATGTTTCTATTTCCTTTGCTAAGCTTAAAGAATTATTTTCATATGGAAAATAATTATAGAACAGATATTAATTATCTAGACAAAAAAACTATTTATTTATTCTATTAATTATTTCCGGGCAGTCCAATGGTCAGCTCCCAAGTTAGTGGTTGGTTAGTTACCATTCCCCTTCAGCTCTTTCCTGTTATCCATTGCACAGCCTTTCATTTCTGACCGGCGCTGAAAAGGCAATAAGATTGTCATATATGGAGCTCTTATTAAACTGACAAAGACAAGTTAGCTAAATAGAAAAAATGGCTCAATCTTTTTCAATTTTTTGGGCTTTATATAATTCAAATAATTATGTTTTTCTTTCATATTACTTTATGGAAACCACATAAGTACCTAATGCTTCTCATTATCAGCATATCTTCAATCACAATCATATATGACAAAAAGAAAAATAATAACACCTTTTTTTATTGTCTTAAAAAAAAAAAATATTATAAAAAATCATTTAAAATAATTAGTTTATATATCATATATTTTAGTTATCTTAGTTTTGTTTTTGTGACAACTTTATCACCAATTTCCTAAAGTTAATTTTGAGTATAGATACTTTTTTTTTAATTTTGTATTAACAAAAACTGATTTAAGAGGCAGTAAGCATTTGTCTTAACAAAAAAAAAGCCTTAATTAGTTATTAACTTGTTTTCAACACTTTAACATCTTTATAATTTCATTATCACATCTCATTTAACTCAAAAATAAGTGTTATTTATTTATTATTTTAATCCAATAATAAGTCACGTGATAATTATTTAATGTTTGTATGATCATCCAAGCACCGGTGCACCGGATCCCATCAGAACTCCACAATTAAGCGTGCTTAGACGAGAGAAGTACTAGATGAGTGGCCTTCTGGAAAGTCCTTTATTTTTCCTAGTAGTGGAAGAAAGGCTTGATGTTGTTATTTATGTTTGTAATAATATAAGCATTTCAAGTATGTTCCTAATATTGAATCATTGTATTATATTATAAAAAATTCAAAAAGGCTATGAGATTTTTTTTCTATAAATAATTAATGAGTGTATTAAACCAATAAAAAGATATTATCATCTAATTAAGCTGTTAAAAGTATTTTATTTTATGTTTAATGCGCATACCTAATCTCTTCTTTAATTGAAAATCATGGACATTGATATTTTACCTAAACTAATTTACCATAGAGAAAACAGAAAAATATCATATATATACTACATTTACAATAATTAAGCTCCCCTAAGTAAGATTTTGTTTGGAAAACTTAAGCTTTCTGCTTTTGCCTTTAAAGAGGGGGGGGCCGGCATTATTTGTTTTTATGGTTGCTTACAAAATGAATGTTGAATATGGAGTACTTTCGAAGATGAGGGTACAGCATTTACTAAAATTGCAGGAGATGAATGCTTACAGTACTTGAAAATTGAAAATCTTAAATGAGGAGGGTTGAATGAATGTTTTTGGTGGTCGCTGCCTCTGCACTGTCCTTTGTCCAATCCTAGCTACAAATTACCATCGATGGAGAAGAACATGGAGGCCCCGACAAGTTCTCACTTCTCATTCATTCAATGTGAAAGATTCTTCTCTTTCTTTTGTTTTTTCCCACTTTGTGGGCGAATTATTAACATCCGGTGACCGGACGTCGACATCCAATCCAGATGTGCCACAATCCACCCGAATACACTGGATCCCAAGTGCATTTGGTGACATGCGTGTACTGATTGGTGTCCGGATGAATCCGGATTACATGACGTTAATAATTTACCCTATTTTAGAACTTATAAATATGTTAGTTTAAATTTTTATTAAACGCAACTCAACTTCAACTTTGAATAGCTTTCTTACTACTTCTCAAAGCAGGTTTTATAGTACAAAATTTCAATATTCAAAAAATCATGCCTACAAAAAAATTGCTTTTAAAAAATAGTAAAAAAATTATCATGAATAAAATTTTATATTTATTGAAAGCTTTAGATATCAATTAAAGGTTTTGATTTGAAAGCTTAAGTAATTATGTTATATAAGTTTATCCAAAAAATTAAAAAATTAACAAAAATATATGAATTTTTTCTTTAAGTGTTAATGGGTTCCATGGTTTTTGCTGCTTAATTTCTTTGGTATGTTGCGGTTATTAAACACGTCCATCTTTAGCAAATTTTTTTATTTTTTTGTTCTGATTTTTCTATTTTTCATTTCTATGGTGAGAATCAGATTTTTTTAGTGCTATAAAAAGATGTTTGTTTCTTATAAAAAAATGTTTCTAATTCTCTTATAAATTTAAGAATAAGAATTTAAATTTTTTTTCTATCAACTCTACAACTATTTTAAGACATTATAATAATATTAAACGTTTCTATTTAAAAACCCTCACCGCCTAATAATTAAGCAATTTTTTTTACAATTTTACTTTTACACAGTTATTATATATTTCTTTTTAATTAAATGTGTACAAAGGACAGCTAATATTAATTGATGATATATGAGAGATATAACGCTTTTAAAAGACCTTACATATATCATTAAGATCAATGTAAATTTAAACTTTTTTATAATTCTGATAAATAATTAAATTATATTAAAAAAACATTAAGAACCATCAATGCCTTAAATAAATTTTATTATTCTAGTATTACAATCAATCATATTAACTATAAATTATGACATAATATATAAAACAATAGCTGAAAAAAAAAACAAAGAATCTAGTCATTTGCACAATTTTTTTTTAAAAGAGAGCGAAGAGAAGAGTCATAAGACAGTGGAAGAATCAAACCATTCAATCTAGCACAGGCAATTTAGATTCGTTTTAACCAGTTTTCAAGGAAAATGTTTGAACTGATTAAAACTTGGAGAAATTATTTTTTGCAAATGCTCGAACGTCATCTATAGGACCAATCAAAATGCACCACATCAAACCCACTGCGTAGGTTACCTCGCGCTGCTCAGTAAACCGCTGACGTGACGCATTCTGCGTTTATCTTCCTAACGCTGAAACAGAATAATTCATCTCACATAAGAGTTTCAATGTTGTCCTTTAATCCACATAACCTTCTATTACATTGCTCTAATTCACTATAGCCCCAATGAATTTCATTAAAATAAATGAACTTTACTAATAATTAATCAATGATTACTTATCCTAAACAAATACAATAAACATTTAGCTATTTATCACAGTCCCATACACTTTTCCAAAATACAAACCTGAAAGAGAAGTTCAGGCTGGCCCCAGCCATGTTGCTTGGGAGCTCCCAGCCCTCTGCCATTCTCAGAATAGACCACCTAGCGGTGGCATCTTGTATTAGTAATAATTCACTAGAGCATCTCCACCGAAAAATCTCATTTTTCACTCCAAAATATCGTGAAACTAAAAAATGCTTGCATACATTTCAACGAACTCCATTTTTCCCCCTTTTGCAGTAACGCATTCTTCTTCTTCCCGCGCTAAGTTGGAGAGAATTAAAAATGACTGAGATCAACAGTGCAACGCCAATATTGACGTCACGCTGTTTCACCCACAACCAAATAATGGAAGTTTTTACCCATTCGGCTACACTTGGTGGGGACCCAGCCCAAGCGTTTGAGTCGGCTTGGACGATTGCCCTAAAAACTAAAAAAATGATAAATATGTCATATAACACTTAAAGATTCTACTTCAGAGATTCAATTGAAATACATCTATAAAAAAAAACAATTTACAGGGAAATACATAGAAGGCCAAAGCCAACCACATATCATCTTTACAAGCAACAAATCAAGTATTAAGTGTGTTAAAAAAAAAAATAAAGGCTGAAGAAAGAGAGTGCAAGCGACTATAAGAAATATGGATACAAATATTAGATGAAAACAAATTGCCTTGAACAGACATAAGAGTCTATTGACGCCGATATTGAGCCTCGAACTGTAAACACCATGCCAAAAAATTTAGTGTATCAAGAAAGCTCAGCTACCATCTGAAGTCTGATCCATCTTGAACATATTGGAGTAAGCCCAAGTGGAAGCGAGTCATTTCCTGTATTTTAAATGACGATCAAAATGAGTTTTTGATGGCTTAAACGATAGGAGAATTATAGCTTAAAATCATAAACTTGTGCCAGCTCTTCAACTGCTGATGTTCCGTGTTGCCTTCCTTCTCAAAATATTGCAGAAAAGCTTTCTATTCCATTGTTCCCATTCCTTCCAAAGCGCTTCAGCTGATATGGACTGATGGCGGCGGCACAAAACTCTTCGAAGTCCATCCTTCGGCCGGAAAGAGTCCACACTCAAAAAATAGAAAAAAGCAAGTTCAGGTGGATAATATCTGTAGCCATATGTTCTTAGTTAATATCATTTGTTTACTAAAATTTTAAAAAAAAAGCATGATGACAATTTACATTGAAAATTTTGCTTTCTTTCATGCAGATTTCACGTTCCACATCAAGAAAATTTATGTTAAGAATTTGGCATAGCCAATAAGCAAATCAGATGAATAGCGGGAGTGACAAATATTCGACACATGCTGAACTAAGTATAACTGAGATGAGCTGCATAACCAGTTAGAATTTAGAACCATCATCCACCGAACTTTAAGCTGATTATTCCCTTCGCAAAAGCATTAAATATATATTATATATATATATATAAATATATATATATATTTAAAACCAAGCAGGTAGAAATAATTTTTAATTATATATATAATATATATATATATATATATATAATTCTATGACTATTCTTGATATTTTAATGATAAAAAATTCAATTTGCACTTACCAAATAATTAAATTAATTCATGTTGTTCAAACAAAAATTTCAAATTAGTTCTCGTTTTGGATGCTTTCTTCCTACTTCTTTAAAGCAGCTTTTTTGTATAAAAATTAAAAATTTGTACTAGAAAGCTGGCTTAAGAGAAGCAGTAAGAAAGCCGTCCCAAACGAAGAGCCTTAAATGGAAATAGTATATTACCATTCCATGAACAATTTACTCCTTAGGAAAAAAAAGTGATGGCAAAAAATAAGAAACTAATATAAGATAAATAGTTAAAAAAACTAATGAGCAAGATGCGCACCATGATTCAAAATATCAGGAACCTTGGACCTCTTTCATTGATTCGTAGCATCCGTAGGAGTGCCTGCAAGTGCTTCTCATTAGTTTAAAAAAAAAAATTACATCCTTCCGGATAATTTTTAGCAATAAAGTAAGCCACCAAAATTCACCTATTTACATGCCAACTATACATAAAAATTACACACAAAAAAAACACCTAGAACCGGCCAAGGAAAACTGTCAAACTGATCCACACACGTAATCATAAATGTGTCCATAATACAATACACTAAATAACATACGTTAGACCAAGTATGCAAGAATAGCTACAAGAACATTCAATTTCATGGAAAAAAAACTAACCATTCTGAAAATTATCCATGGAGATGCGCCCACCTTAACTTGTTCTATAACCGAATTTGGTTGAGATATAAAAGCTCATCCATCCGTTAGAGCTTTAAGAGAGTGACTGTCATTGAGAAAACCAATAAATCATATTAATTTGAAAATTCATTCTTCTAACATAAGTAATCAGTATCATGAAAAAACCTGCCAGTGGATAAAGAAGCCAGATACCAAATGAAATAATTAAATATTTTCTATATTACAAAATCTTAAAGATTTGACAGTTTGCACAATAAATCTATCAGTCTATAGTTGGAGAAACACATTCAATACAGCCTTACTAAACCGGCTTGCCAATTGCAAACTCTCCTTTTTTTTGTCTTTCTTAACAGCTCTATTATTTCCATCTTAAAACTCCATTCACCAGCAAAATTGTTACCCCATCTCACGCCGGCCCAGGAGGGGCCTGCGGACCCGTCTGGTTTTATGCACGGCGGAAGAAGCACAGGGAGGGGGCGGAACTCATGTGGACCCCATGCTGGGCTTAAATTGCAAAATATTTGGGGGGGAATTAAATTGAAATGTAAGGGCTGCTTAAGGTAGTTAGTAATTCTCTTTTGTTGATGAATTAAGAGCAATAACGACGGATATTAGCGGATTATCTTGAATTTGAATGAATTGGAGATCTCATCGGGTGCTTAGCCTCTAGCAGTTTGCTAGAGACTTGCTGGAGAATTTCTTCCTCTCGAATCGAAGAACAGTTGTATCTTTATTTACTTTCTTGCATTCTACTAGAGTAGACACTCCTTAGATTTTTCTTCCAAGTTTACGCTTTTCATTTCAAAATCTGCTACATTTGGCTGATTTTACTGCCTGTAAACACAGTTTTCTCTCTGCTTCTTGCTAAATTTGATTAGGGTTTGCTTGCACTCAAGTATTCCGCTTTTAGGGTTATCTTGCCGAATTCAAGTATTTCCCTCATCACAAATTTATGACATTATTCATCTTAAGAACATCTCAAAGTTTCCCCTTTCCTTTCTCCTCTCCTCTAGTATAAAGAACTCAAACCCGCGTTCAAATTCTAGCAGTGTTCGTCTCCTTCCTTATACCTTGACTGCATAAAACAAGGTTTATTTAATGTTTGCATACAGGTAGCATGCTTCACAGTATGGAGATCATTCAAATACTATAATTAAAACAATCCGCATTCTATATAATTCTAAAATTAGGATGCAAACTTTAACATGTAGAAGTACGTACTAGGTGCAATGCCATCTAAAGATGATTATCTACAAAACACAGGAAATGTGCTCAATTTGGAAAAGCATAAAAGATAATAAGAATACTATTACCTCCTACCTTTCTTCTGCTTGTGGCTTCATAATTGACCCTGTAATAAATTATACATAAATATAAGAACTCCTTAGGATATCTCCTAGTGAGTGCTATAGTAATTATAGAGATCGGCTCTTTGGGAGCTGTTCAATGTTTTGATTTGGGGTAAATAATCAGATGTAGGGTTCGGAATGCTTAATTTTTCAGAAACTAGATGATATTATTATGAGTATGAATTTTAATTGCAATCAAACATCAGAAAACCTTACAAATATTAAAAAAATTACAAATTTTAGGATCAAAAATTGGCTAAGAATATTTTTCTTGCTAAGCACTCACAGTTATTCTTTAAAAACCAGAAAACAAACAATGTCGTGTCACCTAACTCAAATCGACCTAAAAGTCCACAAATCAAAAATTAGTTAGGAGTTGCATATATTGATCAATACGAGCATAGTAACAAGAAAATGAACACTAAAATTATACACCAAACAAAAATCGATTAGTCAATATTCATAATATAAAACCCAAAGTTTAATTCCCTTATCGGAAGATCGCATGTTAAAAGAGAAAACAAATATTATTTACCAATCCCCAACCACAATATCCTTTATATTCATGCAACAAAATGTGCCATCCCACAACTTTCTCTATATAAAATGTGGTGAGTGAAGAGAACTGATCCACAGGCAAGCCAATAACATTTTTTATCTATATAACATGAATATTAATTCAAATTCCTATGACCATGATTTATTGCCGGTGCACATTCGGGCCTCATATACTCTCAATTTAATCTTAATATGGGCCTCATATGTGTTATCCCCCAAAAGTTTAAGCAATCCACTTATACAGTCATATGGTGAATAAGTTCAAACCATGGAAAACGAGTTATGAGCCAAGAGGCAAATGTCTTAAACAAAAATTCAGAACTACGCACAATTGTTTCTCAAATAAACATACCTTTAGCGCAGCACGCTTTGAGAGGCTGTGTGGCACGAATATATTGCTTAGTTTGGACTAAACTTAAATATATATAACATCAAGAGAGACTTGCCGGTTTCATCTCGCAACCAAGAGATGAGCGCTCAATGCAAAAATTGTTCTTGCTTAGTTTTATAGCAACTTAAAATTACACAACAAACACATAACTTATAAGATAGTGAAAAATAAAGTTGCATAATTGATTCATAGCAGAACCTACTGCCTGAAAACTAGCACTTTCAATGTCAAGGCGAAGCAAATAAAAAAGGTTGAAGCTAATGGAGAAACGTTAGTCAATCTTAAAACTCAGCCCACCCAATTGTTGTGACAATAAGCAAGAATGCCTACGTAGGAAACGAATATATCATAATTATTATGTGTACCAATCTTAACCCTACTTAGTTGAAAAATGAAAACTATCTACGAGTTTGATCATGAGGGTGTCCTCCCACAAGTAGATGTCACCAATTTACTCAACCTTTGTGAGAAAAAAAATGAGAAAAGGATTACTTAATTTAACTAGATTAGATTTGTAAAATATTGGAATTTGGAAACTTTGTTAATTTGAATGTAAAATAATTAAACACAATTTAATGTTATAGGAAATAAAAATGTATTTGTTAAAAGAAACAAAGTGGAAGGTCTAAATCAAAGATTTTGGAGAATGTGATAAAGAAATTAGAACTATATAATACAATTAAATAAGTAGAATGATGTTTGATGATAGGGTGATAGTTAATATTAAAGACTATAAACTGAGGCTATTATTATATGCTCTCAAATTGAATTAAAACTATGTGTGAACTAATACAACTGATATAACCGAGATAACATTACTTAGTTAGGGTTAATTTTAAAGAATATTTATATCATTAGTGGTAGGCTATGAAACAATTAATCTGAAACATTTGAAATGGAAGATTAAAAAAACAAACAGAAAAATTTAATACTATGCTTAGTCGAACATATAAAGCTAATGATACCTTTTCTAACGTGGTATATCTTAAGAAATTAGAATAGCACTTACATCACTAACAAAAAGTAGCAGCAATAAATACACAATATATCTTCAATATGACATCGGATGAATTTTTTATTTTATTAAAATTCCCTGGACAAAATTGGGTTATCCTACAAATTTGACCATACCTGATATAGTAACAAATACGTGCATATCTTAAGCTTAGAAGTAATAAGGAAAACTACCAAAAAAAATAATTACCAAAAAAACTGATAAATTTAAAAAAGACGAAAAAATTGCTAATATTTCAAAATATGTACTAGAGAGATAAATTGAAATTACTGTTTAGCGTAGATGTGTAATAAATTGACTAGTTCCATAAAAAAATTCATATAAGTTTTAAA
>NW_021318618.1:11640574-11653357 GCF_001605985.2 Dendrobium catenatum | reverse complement strand
GATGATCTTGGGCTCTTTGGATTCGTCTCGTCGAGCCGTTCGATTCGAGTATAAGCTCGTCAAAATCGGAGACCGTTTGGTAACTCAAATTGCGGTTTGAACCTTCCAACAGCTCTTTGAACCATTGATTCGGACTCATTTGGGCTCGGATTGGGTTGATCTTGGTGTCGTTGGGTTTGTATTTCCGAGACGCTCAGTTTGACTGTAAGCTCGCTGAAATCGGAGTTCATATGCTCCCGAAATTAATTTTTGAAGTTTCCAACTAGGTTTTGCCTCGAGATTCGTGCCCGATCAAGATAATTTTTGCATGACGTATCAAGATGCCAATACTAAAATCATGGTAAAAAAATTCCTCATTGATGTTTGATAAATTTTACTTTTATAAATAGCTCGAATTTGATCAATTCTTACAATAATGAGTGAAATATTGACGAACTTGAACTTATTCGATCTGTTCAACTTTTATAATAGCTCGACAACTTGGTAGATCATATTACGTACATTTATCCAATGTTGATGACAATTTATTTGGAACACTAAAACTTTTATCATTATAACAAATTTTTTTGATAAAATAATAATTAAATAGGTAGGCTTGACAACTTAAGAACTGAAGATTTATGATCAAAACATATATAAATATAAATCTGACATCAATATGATATATTTCTTATTTTAGACGTTTTTTTATTACTCTTAAATTAAAGCA
This sequence comes from Dendrobium catenatum, assembly GCF_001605985.2. NCBI lineage: Eukaryota > Viridiplantae > Streptophyta > Magnoliopsida > Asparagales > Orchidaceae > Dendrobium > Dendrobium catenatum. The sequence continues at coordinate 11,652,648 of NW_021318618.1, read as the reverse complement.
GTTTTTATGTACAAATTTTAAAATTTTTACTAAAAAAAATGTTTTGAGAAGCTGTAAGAAAACCTTCCCAAACAAAATCTTGGTTGCTGATAGCTTTGGCTTAATTTCTTATAGACTAATTCGAGTGCTCACATGATACCTGTTAGTTTAAGATTAACTTCGTTATAAAATTTTTAAAAAATAAAAGTAAGATAAATTGAACTTATGAGATTCTTTCATATTAAAGAGAAATAGTAAGCAATATATGTTTCATTAAGCGAAATATATATAAGTTTGAGAAGAATAATAGGGGTGAAACTGAGAAAGCAAGAAGGAGAAGAATAATAGGAGAGAAAAAGAAGAAGAAGAAGAAGAAAACATTTGATGGAAAGAGAAAAAGATTCTGAATTGAGTAAAGTTACTCGGAGAAAGAAGATAAGGAAAGAGAAGCTGAAAAGCCAAAAATGGAAAAAAGGAGAGGAGAAAAAAAGGAAAAAGAGACGACCTTGCAAAGAAATGATGAAGCTTTTCTTCTTCGAGCATAAAAAAAGTTAAAAAGCTCTAAACGGAGAGATTCAAACCGCATTATAATTACAGCAATCTGTTCTCTTTCCTCACTCGGACTCCAAATCACAGAGTCAAAGCCAAAAGATGAGTAAGTGAAGTCAACCGAAGCAGAGAAGTGAAAGAGTGGAAGCTGTAATTGGGGGGAATGAAGCCTGGTCCGAGATCTTAATTTTTCTCTCCATTAATCACTTCTCAAGCTTTAATGGAATTAAATGGAGTAATTGAAAATAAACCTCGAGCCAGACAACATTCCCCTCAATAAAAAAGCCTCCTTTTTTCCCAGTAACCAGTAGTAGCTCTCTCTCCCTCTCTCTCTCTCTCTCAGCTCTCTAATTCTCAAGTTCATTGTCTCTCTCTCTCTCTTTCTCCACCTCAACTTCCGGCTTATTTCAAGGGTGGCGGAATGGGCGGTGAGTGGTCATCATGACTGAAATGATTACTCTGCTGAAACATCAAGTGAGAGAGAGAGAGAGAGAGGTGAAGTGAGTGAGAGAAGCAAGAGTTAAATAGAAGAAATAGAGGAGGAGTTAATAGAGTTGGTCAGCGTGGGCAGAGTTGTGGACAGAGACAATAAAGAAGGGAGAGAGGGAGAAAGAGACAGAGTAGAAGACAACACAGCTGAAGGCATCCATCCTACCACTCACCCTATTCTCCCAGCAGAAATGACCACGAACCCATACTCTCTCTCTCCCTCTCTAACTCTCTCTCTCTACCTCTAACTATCTCTCTATCTCTCTCAGATTCCTTCCACAGTTCAACCATTATTGTCGTAAAAAACTAAAAAAAGACATTTTTTTTACAGAATTATTTACTTATTGAGCTAAATACAGCCTTAAATAACTGTCTATAATACATTAATGTGGATAAAATCATCAAATAAATGTCATGTTCTTATATTTCATTAGAAAACTAAAAGAGTACTTAAATAAGTTTCTCTCTCTCTCTCTCTTTCTCTTTCAGATTCCTCCTACAGCTCACAGCTAACAGCACAGATTTCCCTATCTCTCCCTCTCCCCACTCATTTATACTTAATTAAAGCAATGGGAAACAGTTCTGGCAGAGGTGGTTGGATTTTTTTGGATTTAGAAAAATAGTACTCCAATTATATATGACATTAATCCTTTTAAATGATTATATATAATATATTTTATTAATAAAAATTTATTTTAGAATTAAATATAATATATTATATTCATCACACTGAGCTTATGATTAAAGTTTGTTTTAATTAAATTTGAGTCAAAATAAAATCATGATCTATATATAAATCACAAACGAACACACGAGATTTATTTGAAAAATTTAAATATGGGAAAAAATTATAGGAGAGAAGGGAGAACAACTTCACTATAAAGAAGAGGCTGAGGCGCTGAGCAGATAACGGCTTACAAATCCTAAGCCCTTCATAACATATTTATAGGGCAAAAATAGGGCATAAAAATAAACATAATTTCAAAAATACCCTTACAACCAAAATTTGTTTACCCCGACAGAAGATCGTTGCCCTCTTAGACCCCCGATATATCTACAAAGCATATGATAGTCAAGCACATAGATAAACAAGGGTCGAGCCAAATTTGAGGCAACTACTACAGTGATGAATAATATAGATATGAAGATAATGCAATCAATTTGTAGGAGGTGAAGTAATATTAATGTTAACGAGTACTAAATGAGAGTGAGCACATAAATGAGAGAAAGGAACATAAATAGAAATGATGGATGATTTCTTATTGGACATGTGACATAATTGTGGTGGTGATGGACTGAAATATTAAGGAGTTGGCCCCTCGAAAAAGGCCGATGATTTGCTTTGATAACTTTTTTTCTTTTTTAACATTCTCTATAATTTTAGCATCCTTGTTGCCATTTTGATAATATTTTTCCACATTTCTATGCTTTTCTCCCAAATATTTTGCATTTGAAATACTATCATCATTATGCTTAAATAATCCTTATTAAAAAAATTAATATTGAAGTTTGAAATTATTTTATCATATTTGCTTATTTGGTGACCTAATTTCTCAATAATTTCTTTTCATTCTAAAATGTTATCATTTAATAAGAAAAAAAAGCTTAAAGAATTATTTTCATATGAAAAAATAATTAGAACATATTAATTATCAGACAAAAAAACTATTTATTTATTTATTTAATTATTTCCGGGCAGTCCAATGGTCAGCTTCCAAGTAGTGGTTGGGTTAGTTACCTTCCCCTTCAGCTCTTTCCTTTTATCCATTTGCACAGCCTTTCAATTCTGACCGGCGTGAAAACGGGCAGTTAAGATTGTCTATATATGGAGCTTCTTATAAACTGACAAAGACAAGTAGCTAAATAGAAAAAATGGCTCATCTCTTTCAATTTTTTGGGCTTTATATAATTCAAATAATAATTATTATTTTTTTCTTTCATATTACTTTTATGGAAAACATAAGTACCTAATGTTTGCATATCTTCAATCACAATCATATATGACAAAAGAAATAATAATAACATTTTTTTATTGTCTTAAAAAGAAAAAAAATTATAAAAAATCAATTTAAACTAATTAGTTTATAAACATATATTTTAGTTATCTTAGGTTTTGTTTGAGACAACTTTATTACAGTTTCCTAAAGTAATTTTGAGTATAGAATTTTTAATTTTTGTATTAAAAAACTGATTTAAGAGGCAGTAAGCATTTGTCTTAAAAAAAAAAAGCCTTAATTAGTGATTTACTTGTTTTCAACACTTTTAACATCTTATAATTTCATTATCACTATCTCATTTAACTCAAAATAAGTGTTATTTATTTATTATTTTTAATCCAATAATTAATCATGTGATAATTATTTAATGTTTTGTATGATCATCCCAGCACCAGTGCACCAGATCCCATCAGAACTTCACAATTAAGCGTGCTTAGACGAGAGAAGTACTAGGATGAGTGGCCTTCTGGAAAGTCCTTCTATTTTTCCAAGTAGTGGAAGAAAGGCTTGATGTTGTTGTTATGTTTGTAATATTATAAGCATTTCAAGTATGTTTCTAATATTGAATCATTTGGTATTATATTATAATAAAATTCAAAAGGCTATGAGATTTTTTTTCTAATAAATATTAATGAGTGTATTAAACCAATAAAATGATATTATCATCTAATTAAGCTGTTAAAGGTATTTTATTTTATTTTTAATGCGCATACCTAATCCTCTTCTTTTAATTGAAAATCATGGACATTGATATTTACCTAAACTTACCATAGAGAAAAAGAAAAATATCATATATATACTACATTTTACTAATTAAGCACCCTCTAAGTAAGATTTTGTTTGGGAAAACTTAAGCTTTTCTGCTTTTGCTTTAAAGAGCTGATTATTTGTTTTTATGGTGCGTTACAAAATGAATGTTGAATATGGATGACTTTCGAAAGATGAGGGTACACATTTACTAAAAATTGCAGGAGAAATGAATGCTTACAGTACTTGAAAATTTGAAAAATCTTAAATGAGGAGGGGTTGAATTGAATGATTGTTTGGGTGGTCGCTGCCTCCTGCACTGTCCTTTGTTTCCAATCTCAGCTACGAAATTTACATCGATGGAGAAAGAAATGGAGGCCCCGACAGTTTCTCACTTCTCATTCATTCAATGTGAAAGATTCTTCTCTTTCTTTTGTTTTTTTCCCCCCCTCTTTTAGGGCAAATTAGACGTCTGGACATACAATTCAGAAGCGTCACATCACCCGAATATACTGGATCCCAGTGCATTCTGGTGACATGGCGTGTCTGGATTGGTGTCCGGACGAATCCAGACACCGGACATAATAATTTGCCCTCTTTTAGAACTATAAATATGTAGTTTAAATTTGTTATTAAATGTAACTTAACCTCAACTTTCAACAGCTTTCTTACTACTTTCTAAAGCAGTTTTTTAGTATAAAAATTTCGATTTCAAAAAAAATGTGTACCAAAAATTTGCTTTTTAAAATTGTAAGAAAATTATCCCAAATAAAATTTTGATATAGTAATTGAGAGCTTTAGATATCAATTAAAAGGCTTTTGATTTGAAGCTTAAGTATATTATGTGTATATAAGTTTATCCAAATAAATAAAAAATATATATGAATTTCTTCTTTAGTTCATGGGTTTTTTGGCTGCTTTTTCTTGTTGGTATTGTTGCCGGTTTATTAAAACGTCCATTTTGAGCAAATTTTTTTATATTTTTTTGGTTGTGATTTTTCTTATTTTTTTTATTTCTATGGTGAAAATCAGATTTTTTTAGTGTATAAAAAAGATGTTTGTGTCTTTTATAAATAAAAATGTTTCTAATTCTCTTAATAATTTAAGAATAAAATTTAAATTTTTTTCTATCAACTCTACAACTATTTTTAAGGACATTTATAATAATATTAAATGTTTATATTTAAGGCAATTTTTTTACAATTTTACTTTTGAGACAGTTATTATAAATTTTATTTTATAAATGTGTACAAAGGACATGTATATTAATTGATGAGATATAGAGATATAACTGCTTTTTAAAAGACTTACATATATCATTCGATCAATTAAATTTAACTTTTTTATATTCTTGATAAATAATTAAATTATATTAAAAAACATTGATGAACCTCAATTTCTAAATAATTTTTTTATTCTAGATTACAATCAATCATATGAACTTAAATATGACAATTATATAAAACAATAGCTGAAAAAAAAAAACAAAGAATAGTCATTGTTCACAATTTTTTTTTTTTTTAAAGAGAGCGAGAGAGAAGAGTCATAAGACAGTGGAAGAATCAAACCATTCAATGCTAGCACAGGCTAATTAGTTTTTTTAACCAAGTTTTCAAGAAAATGGTTTGAACTGGATTACAAACTTGGAGAAATTATTCTTTGCAAATGTCGAACGTCATCTATAGATCAATCAAAATGCACCACATCAACCCACTGCGTAGTATCGCGCCTCAGTACCGCTGACGTGACGCATTCTAGTTGATCTCCGAACGCTGAACAGAATAATTTCTCACAAAGAGCTTCAATGTTGTCTATTTAATCCACATAACCTTCTCATTACATTGCTCTAATCACTAATAGCCAATGAATTTTCATAAAATAAATGGAACTTTACTAATAATTAATCAATGATTACTTATCCTAACAAATACAATAACATTTAGCTATCTGATCACAGTTCCATACACTATTCCAAAATACAAACCTGAAAGAGAAGCTTCAGCTTCCCAGCCATGGTTGCTTGGGGAGCTCCAGCCCTCTGCCATCTCAGAATAGAACACACTAGCGTGTGCATGTTTGTATTAGTAATAAATTCACTAACAGCATCTCCAACCGAAAATCTCATTTTTCACTCCAAAATGTCGTGAAACTAAAAAATGCTGTACGATACATCTCAAATCGAACTCCACTTTTCCCCCTTTTGCAGGTAACGGTCATCTCTTCTTTCCCGCGGCAAGTTTGATAGAGATATAAAAATGACTGAGATGAACAGTGCAACGCCAATATTGGCGTCACGCTGTTCACCCACAACCAAATAATGGAAGTTTTACCGTTCGGCTGACACTGGTGAGGGACGCCATGCAAGCGTTTGGAGTTCGGTTGGAGATGCCCTAAAACCTAAAAGAAAATGATAAAATGTCTATAACACTAAAGATCTACTTCAGAGATTCAATTGGAATACATCTATAAAAAAACAAATTACAGGGGAAATACATAGAAGGCCAAAGCCAATCCACATATTCATCTTTACAAGCAACTAAATTCAGTTATTAAGTGTGTTAAAAAAAAAATAATAATAAAGGCTGAAGAAAAAGAAAGGTGCAAGCGACTATAAGAAATGATGGATACAAATATTAGAATGAAACAATTGCCTGAACAGACATAAGAGTCTATTGACGCCGAATATTGGAGCCTCGAACTGTAACACCATGCAAAAATTTAGTGTATCCAAGAAAGCTCAGCTTACCATCTGAAGGTCTGATCCATTCTTGAACAATGGAGTAAGCAGTGGAAGCGAGGTTCATTTCCTGTATTAAATGACGGATCAAAATGAGTATTTTGATGGCTTAAAGTAGGAGAAATTATAGCTTAAAATCATACTTGTGCCAGCTCTTCAACTGTGATGTTCCTGTTGCCTTCCTTCTCAAAATATTCAAAAGCTTTCATTGCCATTTGTTCCCATCCTTCCAAGGCTTCCAGCTGATATGGACTGATGGCGGCGGCACAAAACTCTTCGAAGTCCATCCTTCGGCCGGAAAGAGGTTCCAACTGTCAAAAAACAGAAAAAGCAAGTTCAGGTGATAATATTGTAACATATGTTCTTAGTTAATATCCTATTTGTTTTACTAAAATTAAAAAAAAGAAGCATGATTGACAATTTTACATTGAAAATTTTGCTTTCTTTCTATGAGATTTCACGTTCACATCAGAAAATTTATTTAAGAATTTGGCATAGCAATAAGCAATATCAAGATGAATATAGTGACAAATATTCGACACATGTGAACTAAGTATAACTGAGATGAGCTGCATAACCAATTAGAAGTTAGAACCATCTCCACCGACTCTTAAGCTGATTATTACCTTCGCAAAAACATTAATAAATATATATATATATATATATATATATTTATTAATGTTTTTGCGAAGGTAATAATCAGCTTAAGAGTCGGTGGAGATGGTTCTAACTTCTAGCTTTAAGAAGCAGTAAGAAAGCCATCCCAAACGAGCCTTAATATGAAAATAGAGTATTCCTCTTCATGAAAAATTTACTGACTTAGGAAAAGAAAGGAAAAAAAAAGTCATGGCAAAAAATAAGAACTAATATAAGATAATAGTTAAAAAAACTAATGAGCATATGGCGCACCATGTTCAAAATATCAGGAACCTTGGACTCTTTCATTGATTCGGTAGCATTCCGTAGGAGTGCCTGCAAGTGCTTCTCATTAGTTTAATAAAAAATAATATATTCCTTCCAGATAATTTAGGCAATAAAGTAAGCACCAAAATTCACCTATTTACATGCAATATACATAAAATACACACAAAAACACCTAGAACGGCAAGCAAAACTGTCAACTGATCCACACACGTAGATGCATAAATGTGTCCATATGCAATACACAAAATACATATGTAGACCAAAGTTTGCAAGAATAAGCTAGCAAGAACATTCAAATTGTCATGGAAAAAACTAACCATTCTGAAATTATCCATGGAGATGCGCCCATCCTTACTCGGTTCTAGTAACCTGAATTGGGATTTGAGATATAAAAGTTCATCCTCCGTTAGAGCTTTAGAGAGTGACTGCCATTGAGAAAATCAATAAAATTATATTAATTTGAAAATCATTTCTAACATAAGTAATCAAGTATCATGAAAAACCTCGCCCAGTGGATAAAGATGCCAGATGATCCAAATAAATAATTAAGTTATTTTCTATATTACAAAAGATTAAAGGATTTGACAGTTTTGCAATAAATCTATCAGTCTATGTTGAGAAACACATTCAGATACAGCCTTACTAAACCGGCTTGCCAATTTGCAAATCTCCTTTTGTTATCTTTCTTAACAGTTCCATATCATCTTAAGACCCTTCAACAGCAAATTTATGGCATTATCAGTAATTTGGATTCATCCAGAATAACACTCTAAGTTGTTCCTTTCTCTCCCTCTCCTCTAGTATAAAGAACTCAAACCCGGTTCAAATCTAGCAGTGTTCGTCTCCTTATATCACTTTGACCGATAAAAGAAGTATTTAATGTTGCATACAGAAGTATGCACACAGCGAGACATTCAAATACTATAATTTAAACAAATCCGCATTCATATATCTAGAAATTAGGATTACATACTTAACATTTAGAGTACGTCTAGGTGCAATGTCATCTGATGAAGCACAAACACAGGAAATGCTCAATTGGGAAAAGCATCAAGATAATAAGAACTATTTATTTCCTCCTACCTTTCTTCCTCTGGCTTTCATAATTGAGCCCTAGTAAAATTTGACAAATATAAGACTCCTTAGGATATCCTATATGCTATAGTAATTATAGAGGATCGGCTCTTTGGGAGCTGTTCAGTGTTTTGATTGGAAAGAGATAGGGTTGGAATGATAATTTATCAGAAATTAGACTTTTTTTTTCTTTTTTTATTATAATTTTTCAGAAACTAGATGATATTATTATGAGTATGAATTTTAATTGCAATCAAACATCAGAAATACAAATATAAAAAAGTACAAATGTTAAGATCAAAATTGGCAATATATTTATGCTAACACCTCAAACAGTATTCTTTAAAAGAGAAAACAAACAATGTCGTAGTACCGAACTCAAATAGACCAAAATCCACAGATCAAAAGTAGTTAAGGAGTTGCATATATGATCAAACGAGCAATAAAAAGAAAATAACAATAACAATAATAATCATAAAAAAATAAAAAATGGTGTTACGTGAATATTTCATTAATAAAAATCGACAAGTTATTTCCCTTCGAACATTAGCAATTGTTAAAGTAGAAAATAAATTTTTTTACGATCCCCACCGCAAAAACCCTTTTATTCATGCAAACAAAATGAGCGATCCCCACAACTTCTTTATAAAAATAGTGGTTTGAGCGAAGAGAACTGCTCCACAGCCAAGCTAAGAACATTTTTCATGTATATGACATGAATATTAATTCAAATTCCTATGACCACGATTTATTTCTGGTGCACATTCGGGCCTAATTACTCATTTTCTAATAGGGCCTCATATGTGTAGTCCCCCAACTTTAAGCACCACTTATATCAGTCATATGGTGAATAAGTCAAACCATGGAAAACGTAGTATGAGCAAGAGGCAAATGCTTAAACAAAATTCAGAAACGCCAATTGCTTCTCACATAAACATACCTTTAGCGCAGCACGCTTGAGAGGCGTGGCACGAACATATGCTTTGACTAACTTAAATATAATAACATCAAGAGAGACTTGCCGGTTTCCATCTCGCAACCAAGGATGAGCTGCAATGCAAAATTTCTTGGTAGTTTTAGGCAATAAAATGTACCAACAAACTACAAATATAAAATGAAAATTAAAGTTGCATAATTTGATACCATACCGAACCTACTTGCTGAAAACTAGCACTGCCAATGTCAAGGCGAACAAATCAAAGAAGGTTGAAGCTAATGTAAGAGCGTTAGTCAATCTTAAAGCTCATGCCACCCAATTGTTGTGAGAAATAAGCAAATGCTAGCTAGAACAACATTCATAAATTATGTGTACCAACTTAACCCTACTTAGTGAAAAATGAACTTGAGTGAGGTGTCTCCCACAAGTGAAATGTCACAACTTCAATTGTGAGAAAACAAAAAAAGAGAGAAAAGGATTACTTAGATTAGATTTGCAATATGGAATTTGGAAACTTTGAATTGAAGAAAATAAGTAAACACAATAATTATAAGAAATAAGATTAGTTGATTAATGAGACTAATTCAAATAAGACTTATTTAGGCTTCATTTCTTTAGATGATGGAATAAGTTTGAACAAGATTTTGAAAGCTCAATATGTAAAGAAACAAATTTGAACGTTGATTAATGATGTGAAAAACTTGATGACCAGTAACTTGGAAAAAAATACAGATTAGTTGAAAATATAGAAAACTTACTCAAAGCCTGCGCAGCCGTCATTCTCTTCCTGTAGTCTTTATTTAGAAGTCTTTTGACGAAGTCCTTAGCTTCTACTGAAATAGTAGGCCAAGGTGAATCATCAAAATTAGGATCAGCTCGCAGAACTGATCGGAATATTCCAGATTCTGTGCGTGCCCAAAAAGGCCTGCTACCACATAGCAAGATATAAGTTATTACACCAATGCTCCATATATCTGCTTCAGTGTTGTAAGATCGATGCAAGACTTCAGGTGCAACATAGTAAGCACTCCCAACAATGTCATTTAATCTTTCATCTGCAATAGGTGCCAAAATGATGGTGACCTGTCAACCAACTTAAGCTAAAACTGATGGCAACATTCTATGAAAAAAAAAAAACAAGCAATCTAAGAAAACTCCATGAGCAAGAAATTTTTGCATGAAAATTTAAACGAACATTAAATACATACATGCATACGAGGGGACATTGTTATCAACCTCTACCTTTTGGCATTGCAGGATTAATGCTCCATTTCAATGCCCCTTGGGTAGGTGGAGGCCAACTGGCTCCAAACACTAAAAAAAAAACAGACAAAAATATTTGTTGCCCCATTAAGGAAGGCATAATAAAAATAGAGCTCAAGCTGCACCTAAAAAAATAACATAAAATACAAATTTTTTTTAGAACCCTTGCTCTTCCTCTCTTCACTCCCGCACACAACCCTCTCTTATGCTACCTCTCTACATCGCTCCCACTTCATTACAAACATCTCACAACACTCAGCAAGGTAAAAGAGGGTGCGGTGCTTCTGGGTTCCTTGTAAGTTCCCATATGTCTTTCTTGGCACGATACGACGGTTATTTTATTCTTATGTGCTATATTTTGTATTGGGAATTACTTAAGAAATATTCATACATGCTTTTCATGGTACAGTGAGTATAAAATATGCTCGGCTAGGTGTTTAAAAAACCACCAAAAGGTGGTTTTTTTTTATGCGGAGGAAACATTTTTGGCTATAATGTCCAGTGCATTGTCCAGAAATGTTTTTCTTGGAGGGTGGGAAAACCCAACACGCTTTCTAATACCCACTTGCAAAAAAAAAAAAAATCAAACAAAAATGTTATAAGGACGAAAATGCTATTAAATAAAAAATAATGTAATGAAAGTGAAAATGGCGCATTAAAAAGTGCAAAATAAGTCAAGTAATACCTGCAAAATGAGCAAAATAACAAACTTAAATAAATTTTTCTGCTTAACAACAAGCGCAAGCAAGAACACCTCCTTTCGTAATATGAAGTCAACTGGCTCCGAAAAATTCCCATTTTTATGATTGTGTGATCCCGACCTCTCTGCGTCATCGGTTTATTTTTCTGTTAAGTGTGACGATGACGGTAGATAGTTTTAACGAGATTAGGTTCCAGGGGAATTTTCAGAAGGCAGATTGGGTTTTAGATAAGACACTACCCAGAGATTTCGCCCTCATTTTGTGAGGACTTTTTGATCTAAGTTATGGTTTCCTATAGGCGCAAGCCCCTATAGTTAATTACCCCTCCTGATAACAAGAGAGAACTTTCGTTTAAGGCTAGTTGTTCAAACGTTCACATAGGTTATGAACATATCGTATAATAGCAATAATATAAGGTTTCAGTTTTGGATTTGAATTTTAAAGTTTGGAATTTAGAGTTTATCACCATAAACTTAAAACTGGTGGTGGGGGAAGTGAAGACGAGCCCGATCAAGATCCCATGGTTCCGTCGTCCCGGGCTGTCATGATCCCTGGTCTACTTAGTCAGAGGAGGTAGTCGACCCAACCTGACAGAAGGTACCTTGTCGGCAGCCATGGGTTGCTTCGTCCAAGAATACCTTGTAGACCTGGGTTGGTGTTTGTCTAAGGGGATATAT